>NW_020230648.1:620000-787500 GCF_003227715.2 Harpegnathos saltator | reverse complement strand
TATTAAGAGTGAAGTACAGAATGTAAATTTCACAAGAGTGTGCCGCAATAACAGATACGATTTTTTCATTGACGAAAAAATGATCTTACTTTTCTAAGGCGCAATGAAAAAAATTGATTTAAGCTTTTTTAACACTTTGATGGCTGTACATTTTGCTCGTTGACTATCACTTGACACCGATATATCTCGCGTAAATCTACCCCCCTAACGCCGGCACTTTTTGCTTAATTTTTCTTAGTATTTTATGAAAAAACTGCGCTGAATGTATTTTTATAATTTAAATTTAATTTAAAAAAATTTTTTTAATCACGTGAGTGTGAATAGCAGCTGATAACCGATGGACTCGCGAAATCATTTATATGTGATAGCGACTGGTAACCAATGGGTTCGCGAAATCACGTATACATGACAGCGGCCATCAAAGTGTTAACATCCCTATTGTGCTTGCTTTATTTCTTTCGCTAATTTAGTGTGTACCAACCTCGTCGGGCCAATGCCGTTTTTCTGAGGTTCCTCGATGACACCGCTAGAGTTCATAATATCGTGATGCGGTTGAGAATTTACAACAACCGTGTTACACGTGGCTAAGACAATAAGAAATTCCTGTAAGCGATGTCGAAATGTACCTATGAGCAGGTCCTCCTTAAGCCGCGCGCACGGAAGCAGATTCTCGTTGTCGCCCATGTGTGAATAATCCTGGCCGCCCACTGCGCATCTCCTAAATAGCATTTTGTTTTCCGTAAGAGTGCCGGTCTTGTCGGAAAAGACGTACTGTACCTGTCGTTCAAACGGTATAATGTACCGAGCAATATTCAGTCAATACGTAATTTCATAGATATTTACGGGAAGATCTACCTTAAGTCACTTTAAAGTTACTTTAAGTCTGAGAAATAAACAGATAAGTGCTAAATATTACAACAAACGATGAATCCACTTCTTAATGCTAATCAAATTACTTATCTCTATCTATTAAAAATATAAAAAATAGCAATATTGCTTTAGAGATAAATGAAACTAAGTATTGATATGAAATAATTAATAAAAAATGTAAATAAATATAAATATGTATATGTGACGATATAAAAAAAAACAGGAAAATCTTATTGAACTTCAACACAATTTTTTGCGCTTTCTCTAGCTCTTCGAATTGACAGGAAATTCTATGACGACAGTCGTGCATAATACAACCGCGTTCGCGCGCGAATTCATTTAATATAAATCGCCGCACTCACTTGGCCTAGTTCCTCTGTGATATTCAGCGCACGGCACTCGGCCTTACGACCAGTTTCCGTGTCGTGGAGGGCCGGGTCGTGGCCGATGTGGTACACCTGTCCCACCTTAGCCATCTCGATCGTCACGTACAGACTGAGCGGTATCATCACTTGGAATATTATGACGAAGGTCCAGAAGGTCAACATGCTCTCGTAGAGTGGCTCCTGCAGCACCGGCAGAAACGGTATCGCCTTGGTGTCCGTATACGTGGCTAGCCATAATCGGCAGCCGCATGCACCGATTAGGCACAGTGCCACCAATATCACTACGCACCACTTTACGTCCCGATTCATGTGCTTTTCCAAACGGGAACGCTGAAAAGAACTATGTGTTATGTTGCGATGCGAAATTTTTAGCATACGCGACACTCGAGCGAGCGAACGAGCGCGCGCGCATGTTTCTAACTTATGTCTCATGTTTATTACCTTCACTTTGTATAATTCTTTGCTAAAATATTAAAAAAGAAATCTCTGGCTAATCTATATCTGGCTAATAAAAAATCTATTGAAATAAAAAATAAGAGTCACTAGTGCTTTTATAATAAGATGTAACAATTATTTATTGAAAGTAACCTTTGTCACATGTATCATATATATTTCGGTTATTATTAATTGACCCTCTTTAATATTTAATTATTATTAAAACTTTTAACAGAAAATATATTATATAAATAAATTATATATTGAATGGTCATTTTACGAAGTGTATACAGGATATCCCGTTTTAAATGTCCCAAGTAAATATCTCGAAAAATATGGAAGATACGGAAAAATGTTTCAGACAAAAGTTGTATAGTTTCAAGGAGAATATAAAATAACTATATCAGTTTGTTTACAGATGGCGCCACTTTTGAAATATTCACTGATCATTACTTTTCTTATATAAAAATTCCAATTTTTTATTATATCATCTTTTTCTGTCAATTAATTTGAACAACTTTTATCTGAGACATTTTTTTATTTACCTAATATTTTTTAAGATATTTAAAGAAAACTTGGTAACTTTTTCAATATTTAACTTACGATATCTCGGTAACTATTTATCGGAAGAAAAAATGGTACTAGACTTCTCTGCTTTATTTAATCTCAAGAATATATTGTTATAATAGCGTCCTGACTTTTGTTAATTTGATCTTGGAATTTCCAAAAGTCGATAAGTTAACAAAAGTTAGAGCACTATTGTAACAATATATTCTTGAGATCAAATAGAATAGAGTCTAGTACTATTTTTTCTTCCGACAAGTTATTAGCGAAATATCGTAAGTTAAATATAAGAAATATAGAATAAGAAAAAGTTACCAAGTTTTCCTTAAATACCTTAAAAAAATATTAGGTAAATAAAAAAATATTTCGGACAAAAGTTGTTAAAATTAATTAGTAGAAAAAGATAATATAATAAAAAATTTGGGTTTCCATTTAAGAAAAGTAATGACCAGTGAATATCTCAAGAGTGATGCGATCTACGTAGACAGTCTGAAAATTTCTCGGCCTAACAATGAAAGAAAATTTATTTTGCCGTAAAATATATTTTATTTTTCAATATAATCTCCTGAAACTTCAATACATTTATTCCAACGTTTTTCCAATAATTAATACCATTATTAAAGTGTGATTCCGGAAGGTCTGCAAAATATCCATCCACGGCTGCAATATCTTCATTTGATATAAAACGCTTTCCAGCCAGGAATTTTTTCAGGTTTGGAAACAGATAATAGTCAGAGGGAGCCAAATCTGGTGAATACGCTGGATGTTCAAGCAATTCGTAGTTTAATTCGTTGAATTTTGCCATTGTCAAAACACTTGTGTGAACACGTGAATTGTCTTGATGGAAAACGATTCTTTTCTTCTTTAAAGCAGATCTTTTCTCACGAATTTTTGCATCCAATAGATCCAAAAGGTTACAATAATATTCAGAGTTAATTGTTTTATCTTTCTGAAGATAATCGATCAACAAAATACCTTTGTAATCCCAAAAAACTGTTGTTATAACCTTTCCTGCTGATGGAACCGTCTTTGTTTTCTTTGGTGCACTTCCACCGGCTTCAATCCATTGTTTCGACTGTTCTTTTCGCTCTGGTGTATAGTGGTGGATCCAAGTTTCATCAACAGTTATGAAACGACGCTTGAAATCTATTTTATTTTGCTTAAAACGATCCAAACACGCTTAAGAAATATGCATTCAAATGCGTTTTTGGTCAATTGTTAGCAAATGCGGCACCTATCTTGCACAAAGCTTTTTCATATGTAATTCTTCATGCAAAATATTTCCAATTCGTTCTTTTGAGATGCCTATGGCCTCAGCTATTTCACGCATTTTCACTCGTCGATCATCTAACATCATATAATGGACTTGTTGAATGTTTTGTGGTGTTGTAGCAGTTTTTTGATGATCTTCGCGTGGATCATCGTCGAGGCTTGTACGACCAGATTTAAAAGAGTAGCCCATTTTTTCATAGTGGAAAGTGAAGGTTATGCATCCTTATATACTTTTAACAATTTCGGATGAATTTCTGTTGGTGTTAAACCATCCAAAACAAAAAATTTAATCACTGCACAATATTCAATCTTTTCCATTTTAAAAAAGACAATGACATGTCAATATTAAACTGGTGCTACTACTCGAATGACTTGACAGGTCGAAATAAAATTTCACATGGGTTTATATCAAGGATGCCACTTTCCAATACAATTATAGTTTGACAGTTTCTAATGCCATCTATATGTCAAGCTGAGAAGTTTTCAAACTGCCCTCGTATAAACAAACCGACATAGTTATTTTATGTCCCCCTTGAAACCATACAACTTTTGTCTGAAACATTTTTGTCTATCGAACTCCGTTTTCGAGATATTCGGACTGACTGTTTATAATGGGACACTCAAAACGCACGATTATCCTTTGAGAGTGTGAAAGAGGGTGAAATTCTGGATCGAAAGTTCTTCTTCCATTTTTTCCTTCAATCATTAATGACAAACGATTATTAACGAGGAAAGTCGGTCAATGGCGTGGCGCGCACAACTGTCACGCAGTGCCGCACACTGGCACGGGACTAGCGCCGAAATTTGTCTTTATCTGATGATATCAAATAGCTCATTTATCATCCATTTGATAATTGATTTATCATTATTTTTAATCAATAAAAGTATAAAAAATCGATTGAAAACAAGTTTAAAAATAGAAATTTTAGTAAATGTTATTTTAAATAACAAAGACCAATGGTTTTCCATTGGTCTTGAAAAAAACCAATTTTTTAGACCGCCTGTTCAAACGTTGTTCGCGGAAACTACGTAATGTGTATTCCGTGTATTCTTTTATAACATGTCAATTCATCATAATAAAGTTTCGTTTTATCTTTTATTTTGCTTTTCCCATGTTTATGTTTTCATCTTCGATGTTTCGCGGATTGAGAAACGGTTGACGGAGTTGTATTTCTTGCACGAGATACTCTATAACGCAACGAGATTCAAAACGTAAACAACGAACTGTGAAGACAAAAAAAGAAGTGAGATATTTCCCGACTTTTTAATATTCGAGCGAATTCATTCGTTTATCATCTTTCAAACGATTGAGTTCGAAATGTTTTATACGATGGTAGAGTACGCGGACTTGCACTTCGTGTATGGTGAATGTCAGTGCAACGCTACGCAGGCAGCTGCATTGTATACGGAACGTTTCCCGAATCGGCGCCATCTGTACCTACTCGTCTTCTGGCGTGTCCATCAGCGGCTCAGGACGGAGGGTCAACTAATTCCTCGAAATAACGGAGGAAGGTCGCATGTTTTCAACCCGGGCATCAAGAAGATGATTCTTGAGAATGTACGAGAAACACCGACGACTAGTGTCCGGAGGCTTGAGAGAGCTATCGGAATCACGAGGGCAATGGTGAATCGAATCCTCCGCCAAAATGCCGTCCCATATCATTATACTCGAGTCCAAAATCAAGGAGACGCACTATTGCATATGCAATTTTGTTGTGAGTTCTTGGCTCGATATTACCAGGACGAAACCTTTTTGATCAAAATCATGTGAACAGACAAAAGTTTGTTCACAAGAGAAGGGATGTTTAATTAGCACAATATGCATTATTATGCTGAGGAAAATCCTTTCATAATGAAGTCAAGAAGTTTTCAGCGTCGCTGGAAAGTGAATGTGTGGGCGGTAATTTTTGGTGGTAGAATCATCACATACCAGCTCAACGATTCTCTAAATGTAATTCTTCGAATGTACATAAGTGTACACGCGTAAACATGCAACAAATGTCAAAATTATTGCTGTTCCTCTACTTGCAGGGCCAATAATACATGACATTTCTGGAAGAAGTGCTGCCTGAATTGCTGGAAAACATGCCTCCCGTGGAGAGATCACTTTGGTTCCAGCAAGACGGAGCACTTCCTCATGACACCCGACAAGCTTCGAGGTGCATAAGTAGGCAAAAAGACAGAAAAAGTGGCCATAAACCAACTTCATAATTTTGATTTGGAATCATAATTTTTCCCACATTAATACGTCATAGTAGATATAAACAAATTATTATGGTTATTAAGGTTCAAATGTTCTTACAATAAGTAGTTGAATGAAAACAAATTGCGTAAAGAATGCGATGATTTTTGATGTCATAAATATTATGTATTTCACCGAATGTTGCTAATCTAAATTTGGAATATAGTTTTATCGTTACCAATAGTCGTAGATATAATGAAAGATATTGAAATTCCGACAAAAATAAACATGAATTGGGACACGGCTATCTTTCAGTAAAACTTTTCGATGTTCAAAGCCTATTATCATATTTTGGAATGTCCGCAACTTTACACAACTTTTGATATCAAAAATTGAAAATTATCGTCGCATTCGAAAATTATTGACGAATAAAATGAGCCTGCTATTTTTGCAATTTTTCATTCTGAACTCTTAATATTCATGTTTACACGAATGCACAGTGGCTTTTGTGCGCAAAAGTCGTTCGACGGCTTCTCAATTGATTTCAATGAAACTTTTTTTAAAACACGTGTCATTTATTGTGCTGTCACGGAGACCTACACGTTTTTCGATATTACAATTTGTTAATTAACAAAGAATCGTAATTGTTGTAAACTTTTTAGCAAATATTTTATGGTGTGTTCATAATTCCTTCAATCTTGATATACAAGATTTTCAGAGTCGTTGATTACGAAACCGTTATTCAAATTTCAAAATTGAAAAGGGCGGACCAATATGGCAGATCTAATATGGCGGACCTAATATATGATATAATATGATAAACTGGAAATGTAAAGACAAATTTCATAAAATTTGATATGTGGAGGGTTTTAATTAGTAAACGCAATAATTATAATAGGAAAATAATAAAAACTACAATTCAAAGTTTTAATAAGAATATCTTCCAAATATTTGCATTTAACGCCACATTGAATTAAGGATACAGTGAACACATAGCTTCATTTTTGTTTCTTTTTGTTCTTTTTCTGATTTTATTTTTGTATTTCTTATGTTTTTTATATGTTATATTTTTTATATTTTTTCTGTTTTACACGCAAAAAAGTTTAAGACAAACTTTTAATAGCTTGAAGGAGGGCAGAAGAGAACCATATCAATTTAAATATATTAGGTGTACAAATGAATAATCCAATTTTTTCAGCTACATTCAAGGTTTATTTTAAAAGAAAGTAAATTAAATTGTTCAATCAAAATATTCGCCGTTGCTTTCTATAACTTTAAGCCATCTTTCAGGCAGCTGATGAATTCCACCTCGGAAAAATGTTACGTCTTTGGACACGATAAAGTCGTCAAGCCATTTTCGAATCTCATTCACTGATTGGAAGTGCATATCGGACAAGGCGTGTTGCATCGACCGAAACAAGTGATAATCGGATGGAGCAATGTCTGGTGAATACGCCGGCCGTGCTGCAAGACGTCCCAGCCAAGACTCATTATGGTATCTTTTGTATTGGAAGCAATGTGTGGCCTGGCGTTGTCATGCAACAATTTCACTGGACGTTTTACTTTGCCAGTATACGGGCGTTTTCATTCCAATTCTTGACTTAAGCAGATTAATTGACGTTGGTAGCAATCCGCAGTAACTGTTTCACCCGGTTCCAACAACTCATAATAAAGCACGCCTTTGCGTGATATCCCATCAAATGCAGACCTTCTTTCCGAAGCGATTGAGTTTTGCGACCGATTTTGATGATTCGCCGGGATTTATCCATGACTTTCTGCGTTTTGGATTTTCATAGAGTATCCATTTCTCATCCCCCGTAACGATTTTCCACAAGAAAGACTTTCGACGCTGCTTATTGAGAAGAGAAAGCTGTCACTCGTTGATTTTTGTTGGTTTCAGTGAGTTCATGCGGTTAGGCACCCATTTTCCTTCTTTCTGGATCTTTCCCATCTCATGTAGGCGTTTGGAAATCGTTTGCTGCGTTACTCCCAACTGTTCTGCAAGTTCTTTTTGTGTTTGTGCCGAATTCTCAGCGAGCAGTTGTTCCAAATCATCATTATCGCACTTCGGAGGGTCTTCAGGGTGTTGTTTGTCGATTAGAAATTACCGCTTTGAAATCGCTTAAACCAAAATGCGCACACATCGTACGATACAACACCTTCGCCGGGAAAGGAACAAATCGATTCGCACACTCTTGCAGCATTTTTTCCTTGTTGGAATTCGTAAAGAATGCAATGTCGGATATGCACCTTATCTGTTGTCATTTTCGACTGTACTGAACTGAATACTTTTGAAGGTTATGTTGGGCCTTTCGCCAAACTATATGTTCTTTTTAATAGCTATATGTCAACATTGCATAATCACAAAAGAGCGGGAAAATCTATTCAATTTAAAATTGATTTCATAACTGCTTAAAATAATTTGGATTTTACATTTGTACACCTAATATATGGCGCTTTACTTGAAAGCATGTGTTACTGCGTAACTCGCGACATTATTCGCTGAAGGTACATATGACTACGACTCATCTCGTTCGGAATCATCGTCCGAACACTTTCGATGTGTCAAAAACACCAAATACTGTATCAAACTTTGAATGTGCTTTTTCTTAAAAAGTTGCGTATAATTTTGTAACTCTTAATATCCCTTGATATCCTTGATAACTCTTGATTAGTAATATTTGCACTCGCATATTAGTATCATTTTAATATTTAAATGAGTTATATATAAGTAATTAGAAACCATGAATTACAAATTTACTAAACGAGAAATTGTTCAACAATTATCAAATAAATCTGGCGAAAAAGACATAGTTGCGGCTATGAATTATATTCTGGAAAAGTTGAATATAAATATAGATGATGTCGAAGTTGAATCGCTAAATAAATTGAAAAAAAAATGTAAGCGCTCTCAAAAGTAGACGGAATAAGAAATGGGAATTAGCGAAAAGGAGGAAGGATAGATTTGAGTCCTTATATGGATACTGGCTAGATTCAGAGTTTAAGTTGCCAGAGTTGGATTTGAATACTGTCAAAGTTAAAAAATGTTTGCATTTGAATGCATGACCAGGCCGGGATCGCCCATGTCTCCCATTCAGTCAAAAATCTGAACGATCTTGGAGACGAGAGACTGCTTTTATCAGTACTCAACATCAAAATGATCCAGATAAAATACTGAGGGCTTGTCGTCACGTAGCGAGAGTTTCAGGCGAAATTTATTTAACTGCAGTTCTGAAGAATATCTCGGAAGGCATAGAATAAGCAGCTAAAGTCCAAAAACTTATCGGAGAGGCGAAGAATCAAATTATAAAAATGAGCCCACAGGAAAGTTTGGCGTATTTGATTGATCATAATCTATCGAAAGAATATTACAAAAATATGTGTAAAATGTTAATATCAAGAAACGATAATGTTTTTCCTTCATACAATAAAGTCGCAGCAATAAATACAGCAGAATCTGTATCTATCAGTGATACTTATGCTGAGATTTCTTTGCAAGCATTACTCAACTATACTGCTCAAAGAATAGTAAATATGCAAGCCGATGTTGTACTTCATTATGCAAGAACTACGAATTCCACGGAAGTTGAAACTGTGCTGATTTGCTCTTGGGGCTTTGATGGGAGTTCTGGATATTCTGCCTATAAACAAAGGTTCGATACAAAAAATGCTGACATAAGTGATGAAAATTTATTCGCCACTACCTTAATTCCCCTGCGCCTGTCAACTGCAAATAATTCTGTGTTATGGAATAATAGAACTTCACAGTCACTCCGATTTTGTCGTCCAATTAAACTACAATATGTAAAAGAATCGGCCGAAATCATCATATCACAGAAGCGCCTCATTGACGAACAAATAGACCACTTGCAAAGTATAGAAATATTGCTAAATGAGTGTACTATTTGCGTGCATTTCTCGTTCTTCATGACACTTATCGATAGTAAGGTTTAGAATAACAGGGACCAAATCTATGCAGTCTTGCCCTATTTGTCAATCGACATCTTCACAGTTTAACGACCTCTCAAATGCATTTACACCTAAGCCGTTGTCATTTGAATACGGCATCAGCCTATTAACATGCATGGATTAGGTTTTTGGAATGTATTCTTCACATTTCTTATAGACTCGATATTAAAGTGTGGCAAGTAAGAAACAAGTCTCACAAAATCGTATTTGCAAATCGTAAAAAAATAATCCAAGCATGTCTTTGGGAAAAGATGGGACTAAGAGTAGACAAGTTTAAGTCGAGTGGTTTTGGATCTACTAATGATGGCAATATGGCGCGCCGAGCCTTTAAAGATCCTAATCTATTTGCACAATGCCTTAGGCTTGACGTGAAATTTTTAACAACTTGAAAATGATTCTAGTAACAACTTCCCATCAACTCATTACGCTTTGACGCACTTTACCGTTGTACTGCTGAGATATATGTCCGACACTACTTCTGATATCGCATGCCATCTGCATTACATAAAATCCTAATATATGGTGCTGCGATAATAAGAAATAGTATATTGCCGGTTGGAATGCTTGGAGAGGAGGCTTCTGAAGCTCGGAATAAAGACTATAAAAGAATAAGATATAGCACAGCCGAAAGCAAAGTCATACTAAGAACCTGGAAGATCTGTTTTATAGAGCAATTGATTCATCAGATCCTCAGATATCCTCTATAAATTTAGATTCCCGACTAAACAGTGCACGCAATAAAGCTAAATGACAGCCACTACCTCCAAAAATAAAATATCTTCTTTCCATGCCCGAAATAGAAATGTCTAATATAAATAAATCAGGCAACAGCTCAGACAGCGACGATGAAAATGATGACAACATAATTGGGTTTTCAAAAACAATGGAGTATCTCGACGAATTAGAGCTTTCGGACGAAGAAGTAGAGTTAGTCGCGTAATGTCTCTCGAATATTAATGTTCATTAGAACTTCAATTTTTTCATTCCAATAATGGATTGCCTGCTACATTTTGAATAGTTTTATTATTATTGTTATTATTGAATAGCTAATAAAGTGAGAGGCGAGGGGACTCACTTTAATAAAGCACCCCGAATACAGTGAGAGGCGAGGGGATTCACTTTAATAAAGCATTCCGAATTACCAATACGATAATTAAGGAGTCTGAATCATATTGTAATCTCCTCGTGGTAGGCCCCGAAAATTACAGATTTTGTAAGCAAACCGCAGGCGTTTCAATTACATGATTACATCTTTTTATTTCATAGTCACCATATCGGATCCGCCATTTTGAATTTCTCAATTTTGAGTACAGATTCAAAATCAGCGACCGCAAAAACCTTTTAGTATCAAATTGCATTTTTAGCAATTTCGTCCGCCATATTGGATACGCCATTTTGAATTTCTGGATTTTGAGTACAAATTCGAAATCAGCGACCTCAAAAACCTTTTAGTATCAAATTGCTGTACAATCGGAGCATTTTTAGCAATTTCGTCCGCCATATTGGATCCGCCATTTTGAATTTCTAAATTTTGAGTACAGATTTGAAATCAGTGACCTCGAAAACTTTTTAGTATCAAATTGCTGTACAAACATTTTTAGCATTTCGTCCGCCATATTGGATCCGTCATTTTGAATTTCTAAATTTTGAATACGGATTCGAAATCAGCAACTCCGAGAACCTCGGACTACCACATTTCATAACAATTGGAACACTTTTAGTATTTTGGCCACTTTTTCAGTTTCCTGACCCACAGTGAAGTGATTAGACGTCCACCTTCCTGACCGGTGGTTTGGCAAGAATGGTCTACTGCGGTAGTCTCTACGGTAAGAATTTTCAACACTTTTATTTAATATTTCTCATAGAAAAAATAATCGTCGGAGAATTAATAAAAATCCTTTCAGATCTCCGGACCTACCACACATGGACTTTTTTTGGGGGATTCCTCGAAGAAAAAGTCTATGAAACGGAGCCGGAGAGCATAGAGGACATCGTAGCGCGCGTGCTACAGCCACGATTGACATAGTAATGTTCCAACATGTGAGGATGGAAGCAGTCCGACGAGCTCATGTCTGCTTAGCCGCCGGTGAAGGCCATTTTGAATAGGCGGTCTTAAAATCGGTTTTTTCAAAACCACTGAAAAACTATTGGTCTTTGTCATTTAAAATAACATTTACTAAAATTTTTATTTTTAAACTTGTTTTCAAACGATTTTTTATACTTTTATTGATTAAAAATAATGATAAATCAACTATCAAATGGATGATAAATGAGCTATTTGATATCATCAGATAAAGACAAATTTCGGTGCCAGTGTAGGGTGGAGTCCCGCGTCAGTGTACGACACTGCGTGACAGTTATGCGCGCTACGCTATTGGTCGACTTTCCTCGTTAATAAATTTGTCATTAATGGTCGAAAGAAAAAATAGAAGAGAAACTTTCGATCCAGTATTTCATTCTCTTTTATACCCCCAAAGGATAATCGAGCGTTTTGAGACACCTTGTATAGTGTTTCATCTTAAAAGATCCAATCAAATATCTCAGAAACATTACGCTAAATAAAAAATGTTTCAGACAAAAGTTGTTTGGTTTGAAGAGAGACATAAGATAGCGATAGCGTTTTATTTACAGATGGCACCACTTTCGAAATATTCACTGATCATTTTTTTCTTAAATAAAAATCCCAATTTTTGTTAAATCATCTTTTTCTACCAATTAATTTGAACAACTTTTATCTGAAACATTTTTTATTTGTCTAATATTTTTTGAGTAATTTAAGGAAAACTTGGTAACTTTTTCAATATTTAACTTACGATATCTCGCTAACTATTTGTCGGAAGAAAAAATAATACGAGATTTTTTTATTTTATTTGGTTTTAAGAATATATTGTTACAATAGTGCCCTAATTTTTGTTAACTTATTGACCTTTCGAAATTTTAAAATCATCAAATTAACATCAAATCATCATAAAATCATCAAACAGTGAGAGCACTATTGTAACAATATATTCTTGAGACCAAGTAGAATAAAAAAATTTAATATCATTTTTTCTTCCAACAAATAATTAGCGAGATATCGTAACTTAAATATTGGAAAAGTTATAAAATTTTCCTTGAATATCTAAGAAAATATTAAACAGATAAAAAAATGATTCAAACAAAAGTTATTAAAATTAATTAGTGGATAAAGATAATATAATAAAAAATTGGAGTTTTCATTTAAGAAAAGTAGTGATCAGTGAATATTTCAAAAGTGACACCATCTGTAAACAAACTGATATAGTTATTTTAAGTCTCTTGAAACCATGAATCTTGACAAACCTTGAAACAATTTTTGTCTGAAACATTTTTCCGTATCTTCCATACTTTTCGAGATATTTGCCTGGGGCATTTAAAATGGGACAGCTTATACAGGGTATTTGATAGCTAATCATGCAGACAAAAGTTGGAAATAGATTGGGTGTAACCGAGAAGAAAAGTCATGTACCATAATGTCAAATTGGCAATAGTTACCGAGTTATTAATTAAAACATGTGAGCCAACGAGCGCGTAGAGAGCGAAGGGCGGCCGCAGTAAGCACGTAGACATTTGATACGGGCGGAGTCAGCGAGTGGCGATAGGCAAGCGCGCGCGGCGAGGGGCAACGTAAGCGACAAGAGGCGATCGCGCGCGACGAGGAGCGAGCGAGCTTTTTCTTTATACCTTTTTCTTTATAGCTCGCTCACTCCTCGTCGTTCGCGCTCGCTCGCCTCTTGTCGCTTGCGCTCGCTCGCTCCTCGTCGTTCGCGCTCACTCGCTCCTCGTCGCGCGCGCTCGCCTCTTGTCGTTTACGTTGCCCCTCGCCGCACGCGCTTGCCTATCGCCACTCGCTGACTCCGCCTGTATCAAATGTCTACGTGCTTACTGCGGTCGCCCGCCGCTCTCTACGCGCTCGTTGGCTCACATGTTTTAATTAATAACTCGATAACTATTGCCAATTTGACATTATGGTACATGACTTTTCTTCTCGGCTACACCCAATCTATCTCCAACTTTCGTCTGCATGATCAGCTATCAAACACCCTGTATATTAGTCAAGAGTTGCCACTAGATTGTTTGTAAAATGTGTAGGTTAATATGATGTAGATGTATGTTCAGACTTATCGAGTTACCCATGGAATTATCTACGGAAATATTTCAAATATCTGCCAAAATATCAGACGTTACTCTTATAAATGACTATTATCTATAAAGTCCAAAACAGAGCTGGACACGATTTGCACATTTCGGACGAAATACAATAGGTGACGCCTACCGTCCTCCTTGTACCGCCCCGCACTGAGCGGCCTTGGCGACGATCGCGGTGCACTCAGGCCCGTTGCTGTATAAGAAATCAGCTGGGGCGTCACATTATCATTAAAACTGTTTCCTCGTTTAATAATCACTTTAAAATATATGTTTAAGTGTTATACGGAGTGTTCCAAAAGTAACAGACCATCCTAATAACTTTTCAGTATTGAAGTTCCAAGGAAAATAATCTGAATAAAAGTTATAGGGATTTAAATGAGCTACCTTATGATGACCTTGACTTTGACTTTGACCTTTATTTTCAAGGGCAATTTGCGTTTTTTAAATGGGAACCCTTATTTTTTGTTACACTGTTTTTTTCTACTAGTTAATTTGAATAACTTTTGTGTAAAATATTTTTTTATTTGTCTAATATTTTTTGAGATATTTGAGGAAAACTTGGTAACTTTTTTAATATTTAACTTACGATATCTCGCTAACTATTTGTCGGAAGAAAAAGTGGTGCTAGACTTTCTTGCTTTATTTAGTCTCAAGAATATATTGTTACAATAGCGCCTTGACTTTTGTTAACTTACTGATTTTTGGAAATTTCAAAATCATCAAATTAACAAAAATCAGGGCGCTATTGTAACAATATATTCTTGAGACTAAATAAAGCAAGAAAGTCTAGTACCACTTTTTTTTTTGAGATATCGTAAGTTAAATATTGAAAATGTTGTCAAGTTTTCCTCAAATATTAAAAAAAATATTAGACAAATAAAAAAAGATTTAGACAAAAGTTGTTCAAATTAACTAGTAGAAAAAGACAGTGTAATAAAAAATAAGGGTTCCTATTTAAAAAACGCATGTTGACCTTCAAATTACCTTGAAAATAGAGGTCAAAGTCAAAATCAAGGTCATCATAAGGTAGCTCTCTTAAATCCCTACAACTTTTATTCAGATCATTTTCCTTGAAACTTCAATACTGAAGAGTTATTAGGGTGGTCTGTTACTTTTGGGACACCTTGTATATGATGTGTATATGCGTATATATATATGTATTGGTGACTTGAATAAGTTCTCGCTGTTTCCCGAAAAATGGTGTTATTTTAGCCTTTTTGCATCAGGTAATACTACAGCCAACTTCATTGCGAAGCTCCATCATTAGGTTCGAAGTGACAGTATATGTTATTCCGCCGAAGCGTAAACAACATATTTTTTCATAGCGTTAAACATGTCGAATTTCGTGCCAAAAAAAAGTATTTGCGGGGAATTTTACTGTATTACTTAAAAAAAAAAAATCTGCAGCTGAAGCACATATAATTTTTGTGGAGACTTACGGCAACCATGTTCTGTCGGAAACAACATGCAGAGATTGGTTTAGATGTTTTAAAAATAATGATTTTGATGTTGAAGATAAAGAACGCTCTGGCGCACCGAAAAAGTTTGAAGACGAAGAATTGGAAGCATTACTCGATGAAGATCCATATCAGATGTAAAATGAACTTGCAGAATCATTAGGAATTGATCACACAACAGTTGCCAAATATTTAAAAGCATTAAGAATGATTCAAAAGCAAGAAAATTGGGTACGAATTGAAGCCGAGAGACGTCGAACGGCATTTTTTCACGTGTGAACAGCTGCTCCAACGGCAAAAAAGGAAAGGCATCGTATCTGGCGATGAAAAGTGGATACACTACGATAACCTGAAGTGTAGAAAATCGTGGGGTAAGCCCGGTCATGCATCAATATCAATGGCAAAGCCGAATATCCATGGTTCCAAGCTCATGCTCTGTATTTGGTGGGATCAGTTAGGTGTAGTATATTATGAGCTCCTCAAACCCAACGAAACCATCACGGGAGATCGCTATCGACTACAATTGATGCGTTTGAGCCGAGCATTGAAGGAAAAACTGCCGCAATACGAGGAGAGACACGACAAAGTAATTTTGCAGCATGACAACGTTCGGCCACATGTTGCAAAATCGGTCAAAACTCATTTGGAAACGCTCAAATGGGAAGTCCTACCCCACCCGCCGTATTCACCGGACATTGCTCCTTCCGATTACCACTTGTTCCGATCAATGGCTCATAGTCTATCTGAGCAGCACTTTCATTCTTAGGAAGATTCCAAAAAATGGGTCGATTCGTGGATAACCTCAAAAGATGAGTCGTTCTTTCGACATGATATTCGTATGCTGCCAGAAAGATGGGAGAAAGTAGTGGCTAGCGATGGACAATACTTTCAATGACATGTTCTTCACTAATTTTTTTAAATACAGCATTCATTTTCACGAAAAAACAGCGAGAACTTATTCAAGTCGCCAATATATATATACAGGGTGTTTGATAGCTGATCATGCAGATGAAAGTTGGAGATAGATTGGGTGTAGCCGAGAAGAAAAGTCATGTACCATAATGTCAAATTGGCAATAGTTATCGAGTTATTAATTAAAACATGTGAGCCAACGAGCGCGTAGAGAGCGGAGGGCGACCGCAATAAGCACGTAGACATTTGATACAGGCGGAGTCAGCGAGTGGCGATAGGCGAGCGCGCGCAGCGAGGGGCAACGTAAACGACAAGAGGCGAGCGCGCGCGACGAGGAGCGAGCGAGCGCAAGCGACAAGAGGCGAGCGAGCGCGACGAAGAGCGAGCGAGCGCGAACGACGAGGAGCGAGCGAGCTATAAGGAAAAAGCTATAAAGAAAAAGCTCGCTCGCTCTTCGTCGCGCGCGATCGCCTCTTGTCGCTTACGTTGCCCCTCGCCACGCGCGCTTGCCTACCGTTACTCGCTGACTCCGCCTGTATCAAATGTCTACGTGCTTACTGCGGCCGCCCTCCGCTCTCTACGCGCTCGTTGGCTCACATGTTTTAATTAATAACTCGGTAACTATTGCCAATTTGACATTATGGTACATGACTTTTCTTCTCGGCTACACCCAATCTATCTCCATCTTTCGTCTGCATGATCAGCTATCAAACACCCTGTATATTATAAATATATTATATATATATATACATATATATATATATATGTATTAAACACGTAAACATATATATTTTAAAATGATTATTAAACGAGGAAACAATTTTAATGATAATGTGACGGCCCAGCTGATTTCTTATACAGCGACGGGCCTGAGTGCACCGCGATCATCGCCACGGCCGCTGAGCGCGGGGCGGTGCAAGGGGGATGGTAGGCATCACCTATTGAATTTCGCCCGAAATATGCAGATTGTGTCCAGCTCTAGTCTAAAACATTAACAAAATAGAAAAGAGTCAATATTTTTTGGTCGAAATATTTGGCTGCAACGTGTGTAACAAAGGTCATTCTTAATAAACAATTACATATTTTTCCAGTAATATTTTTCTGGTATAAGTAGTCCTTACAGACCAGATATTTATATTAATTTTGCATTGATTAGACCTATGCAACAGATATTCTTGTTTTCTATCATAATTGCTTTTATTGTTTTTCTGTAAAACAATTGTTTTTGTTCAATATTGTTTGTTAAAATTCCTTTTGAACAACTGCATATTCTTATGTGTGCTACTAAAGTGCCTTATTTTTGGTAGAGTAAAACGGATATTTGGCACTTTTATGTATTAGGAGCGCAAAAAAGTTCTGAGCCCTAGATTTCATACTACTGAAACCACAATTTAAATTGCATTAATTTTCCCGCCCTCTTGCGGTTTTAAAGCAGTGACATTTGGTCTTTCGAAATATCGTGCGATTTGGCGTTTGATGCACATAACCTTAAAATTAGCAGTGTTCACAAAGGCAATAACAAAAGAGCATATTCGATTTTCCATCCACTTCGCGTTTCATTTGAAGAAAAATGCTGCTGAAGCTATTGAAATGATCTGTGTTGCTGTGTTGATATGGAGAGAACGCTGTAAGTTATGCTACGTATAAAAGGTGGTATCAAAAATTTCGCCAAGGAGATTCCAGTCTTGAAGATGAACCGCGTGCTGGATGCCCTCAAAAGATTGAAACGGACGAACTGCAAGCATTATTGGATATAAACTCTGCACAAACTGAAAAGGAGCTTGCAGAGCAACTTGGCGTTACGCGACAAGCCATTTCCACACGTTTACATGCAATGGGAAAAGTTCAAAAGGAAGGCAGATGGGTTCCGCATGCACTGTCCGAAGACAACAAAAATCGACGGCGTGACACGGCACTTATTTTGCTTTCAAGGTTCCGGAAAAAGGATTTTCTGCACCAAATCATTACAGGTGATGAAAAGTGGATACTTTATGATAATCCGAAGCGTAAAAAATCATAGGTTGATCCTGGTCAACCTTCGATATCGATGCCAAAGACCAATATCCACGCCAAGAAGGTTTTGCTTTGCATATGGTGGGATTAAATATTATATTACGAGTTGTTACAGCGGGGTGAAACAGTAACGGCAGATTGCTATCAGCAACAATTGAGCAATTTGAGCGATGCATTTGAAGAAAAGAGGCCATTTACTGGCAAAGGACGTCGTAAAGTGATACTGCTTCATGACAATGCCCGACCACATGTTGCGAAAGTGACTCAGGACCATATCTTTGCGTTAGGCTGGGAACTTCTCCCGCACGCGGCGTATAGCCCAGACATGGCGCTTTCTGATTACTACCTATTCCGGTTTCTGCAGCATTTCTTGGCTGATACACATTTTGTGACACTTGAAGAGATACGAAAATGCATTGATGACTTTATCGCCTCGAAGCCGGTGACCATCAGGGAATTCGCAAGCTGCCCGAAAGATGGCAAAAGGTCATCGATGCAAACGGGGAATATTTCGTTGATTAATATAGTTTTGTTTGTTTTTAAATAAATTTTGAATTTTGCAAAAAAAGGCTCAGAACTTTTTTGCGCTCCTAATACATCTTTCTTTAGTCTTTCTTTAGATATTTACCTTGTATCTGGGTCCGCCGTTATTCAGCAACGCTTTGGTTTCGTGACCTGCATATATGACTATACCTTCAACAAAATCAGTATTCTTTAAAACGCATTCTCTGAGCAAAAGGTTCTCCGTGGATACGGGTACTCTGCCGCCGTCCAGGTGCACCACGGCGCCGTGAAACCTAGCGGATGTATCAGAAACACGTGAGATTAAGTGTAATCCAGTCAACGTGAATTACGCCTTGGACATCTATCACAATTATAAATAGCGATTGTAATAAGTGTTTGCTTGGCATAAATTGCTGGCAACGTCGAGTGAAAGTTTTGCAAGACAAGTGAAAGTTATATGTCGAAGAGAAGTATCGCTGGAAAATGTCGTCTATTTATATGAATCAACGAATTCAGACGAAGAGTTCGTCTGGACTTTTTGTGAAATCCACAAAGAACATCATATATCATAATTTTGACCTTCTGCAGTCAAAAAGCACCGTAACAACACTATTCAAAACTCCTTACAAGACTTAAGAAAAAGAAAAAAAAACGGTGCGGCAAAACGCCTTTTGGACCTCAAATCTAAATTTAAATTCAGCTGCAGCTACTTCAGTTACAATTAGAAACTTCTTTAGAAAAGAAATTTCTTTAGACAAATTTACTAAAAAATCAGAAGAAAAAGATTTACTTTAAAGTGACATAAATATGACAATGATATATGTCAATTATATGATAAGATTTTTCCTTTTCCACATGAAATTTTGTTGTGAATATTAATTTACAGTACTGTTCATTTTATTTTCGTCGACACAATGGTTGAATAGAAAAAGAAAGATTGAACGTTGATTGAAAGATCTGAACGCATATATATGTGTTAATATCTTTGAAAAGATTAATATGCTCGAATGCGAAAAGTTTATTTATCTCTATGGAAATAAAGTCCCATTTTAGGACGGATTATTTATACGAATTTAACGCAAAAATTTAATTATATAAACACAAAAATACAAAATTGCAAATTATCAAAAAGAAAGAATGCGAATTACACAATGTTTAAAATCAATAAAGGAATTTTTAAAGAAAATCGATAGACTGCGGGTGCTTATTCAATATTAAGCACTCAGCTGCTAAATCTATCACAATCTTACGGTAATGCTCAATATAAAAAACATTAAATGATTCTTATCGTAGTTGGATATTTACCTATATATTCTAGTACTTGGCTGATCGACTTCGACTACCGATCGGAACTTGGAAGGCTGAAAGGTATCCTGCAGATCGAGAAAACCCCTGACAACCTGACGTTGCTTTAGATTCGATTCGCCATCCAGATTGCATGTATCGAGATAAGCTAATCCCTGAGGATCACTGCTTCGCAGAAGCAAGAGATCGGCTGGTACCAGTTCGTTGTTCGAGAGGTGAACCAGGTCACCCACCTTGACATCTTTCCATGCCACCTTCACGTATCTGTCGCCTTCGCTACAATGAAATTGTGATCTCAGTCAGGAGATTAGTGGAGATCGTGTCGTTGTCGTTGTAGCCCTAGGCGTTGCCCTGCTTGCATTACCGCAGAAGTAATTACATTAATCGTAAAAAAATAGAAGTAAAAAAATAGAAATAAAAAAAATAAATAACAATAAAAATGGTCCCGTAAACTTTCTAATAACTTAATTGCGTTTTTTTCCCCTACTGTACAACAGTTCATAATGTTAAAGAGATGATTCCGCCTAATATTTCTTAATTATTCCGCTTCGCAATTACGTAAATGCATTCTGTGCTACCGCAATAAAGATCCGATTGTGAGCTCGATGAGCATGTAACATTCTCCAAGTGGAGCGTAGCCTGTTTCGCGGAATAAACTGTAGCTATTGTATGCGAACAAAACGTACTATGTATACGCACAATCTTTTTCGATAAATTAACAATAAAATAACTCTGAACACATTCACGGATCCTTATTGTTAAAACCAGATAAAATTAAACGTTCAGTTTTACTTGTGCATTGTGCGACAGGGAAAGAAAAATAATGCTTGTAGCAAAGTTACATACGTACGAGTAGAGTCGACTAGTACTTAACAGATTGACGAGGGCAATCGACAAATCCTCGTGTTGCATAAAAGAACTCCTAAGGCTACTCAGACGCTGTCGTCACCGCGAAAATGGAATGGTGCACGGCTTCGCGAACGGCACCAGCGGCAGTGCAAATGTTTGTCGAAATCGAAACGAATATTCTGTTTGTATAACGGAACGCGATCGACGATATATATATATATATACCATATACGATATATATATATATATATATCGAGTAAAATCGAATAATATTCGATGCATATCAAAACGGAAAATTTGTTTCGCATTATATTGGTAACAACATCGAGTCGTCGAAGAATTCCCCAGTCAGAAAAATTTTCGGCTTTGTTAACCGTTTCGTTTTTCTTGGTCAATCAAAGTTTCGGTTCTCGACAGAAGATTCTTCCCGCGAATTTTCACGGATAGTTGTAATACATATTAACAAGAATCAATTATCTATATTTGACGTAATTTTCAAAATCACGTAACTTGATGTGTTTCTTTTCATTTCATTTTCTAGATTTCTGCGAATAGAATTCTACTCGAAAAGTAGAGTGATAGCTGAGTCACGCGAACTTGATCGATTTTCTGCTCATATAAAAGAAATTTTCCACTCTGAGTAGTCGAATAAATTATTAATATTTTCATTCGAAATTGAAGGATAAATCTGATATACAAAGGGACGGTAATAATAGACTTAACATTTACTCTAACTTAACTTTTTTTTTGCTGCGATGAAATATTACAACATTTTACCTCCATCTACTCGATTTACGTTTTTATTCCTTTTGTATCGATCTACTGCGGAGAGTCATGTACTAAAGTCCGAAAGTGCGGATCAAAGATATAAAAAAATAATAAGATAAAACAATCTTTTTTATTTTTTATATTATTATCCTTTATTCTAATATATATTTTTTGGAGACGATAAATGGATCTTTCTATTTTATATACTATTATATTATTGGGTGAGTGCAAAAGTTCGTGCGGAGTTTCAATAGATGGAGTTATAAGCGTCGTAAAGTGTTGTCATTAATACTTCCATCTACATATTATATAACGTTGGAAAGGTGACGTCTTCAGCTGTTATTAAAAAAAAAATAATTTGTTTTCATACAAACTGCTTCGAGAAATATCACTTTAAAAATGAGTATCGATAAGGTGCATTTACGGCATGTTATGCTTTACGAGTTTCGGAAGGGAATAAACATTGCTGCAGCCGTAAAAAACATTCAGGATGTTTATCAGGATGAAGCACCAGCTAAACGAACTGTGGAAAAATGGTTTGCTAAATTTCGGCGCGGAGAATTTAACCTTGAAGACGAGCCACGCTCTGGTCGACCTTCTGACATTGATGACGATGTTTTGCGTACTTTAGTGCTCAATAATCCGCGAATTTCAACAGAAGAAGTTGCTACAGCACTAAACGTTGACCGATCAACCGCTTTTCGGCGTTTAAAAAAGATGGGATTCGATTTGAAGCTCGATATATGGGTGCTCCATTTGCTGACCGAGATGAACAAAATCAAGCGAATTTCTGCAGCCGTTTCTTTACTCGGGCGGCTCAATAACGAGTCGTTTTTGGATCGACTAGTGACGGGCGATGAGAAATGGGTCCTCTACAACAATGTTCAGCGCAAACGGACATGGAAACAATCAGGTGAGCATGGTGACGCAATGCCAAAGGCCAGTTTGCACCCGATGAAGGTGATGCTCTCTGTTTGGTGGGATTGCAAGGGCATAATCTATTTCGAGCTTCTCCCCGCTGGCGAAACGATTGATTCGGACAAGTACTGTCGCCAATTAACCAATCTGAATCGAGAAATAAAAGAGAAACGTCCGATTTTGTCAAATCGCAAGGGAGTCGTCTTTCATCACGACAACGCCAGACCACACGTTTCGAAAAAGACGCTGCGCAAACTGAAGAGCCTGAAATGGGATGTCTTAACGCATCCACCGTATTCTCCTGATATCGCACCATCTGACTATCACTTGTTCCGGTCATTGCAAAATTATTTAAATGGAAAAAACTTTGACTCTTTGGAGGCCTTAAAAAACGGCGTCTCTTCGTTCTTCGAATCTAAACCGCGCAGTTTTTATGATCGAGGCATCCGTATGCTGCCAGAACGTTGGGAAAAGATTATAGAAAACGATGGAGAATATATCATTGATTGAATAAAGATTTTTGTTTGCCTAATCACTGTGTGACTTTTACTCACAAACTCCGCACGAACTTTTGCACTCACCCAATATATATACTATATAGTAGTACTATATAATATATTTATATACTATATATTTATATACTATAATAGTATATTTTATATACTATTATATATATTATTAAAAAATATTTTTGTCCTTAACATGGTTTAACACTGCGAAGATCATTTTTATATTACTGATAACTACGCAAATCGAACTTCAATTTTGAAAACAAAATATAATTACTAATAGCTAAGTCGGGACGGGTGATTTTTCATTCTCAAAATTAAAAAATCCGATTTCCTTAGAAAAATGTAATTAACAATGAAAACATGATTTCTGAAATATTAAACCATTCTAAAGAAAAAATTTCAGTAGTGGTACTAAAGAAAAAAGTAGCGGTACAAAAAAAATAATTAATCGTTCTCTGCAATAGTTGATTATAACAAAAGATATTTATATGAAAAAAAAAAAATAACAAATAAAATTGGTTATTTTATTTTACATGTTTGAGTAAAAAACTTTTGGATATTACTACGTGTATCATTTTCAACATTTCTGACACACACACATATGCGCGCACATGCATACGCACAAAATCGCCATAAGTTCCAAATACTACTTTATATTAAAGATGTCTTTATATTTTTTTCTGGTAAAGCAATAATAATAACAACTTTAATTCTGTTGTTTTGCGTATTGGTTGCTTTGTTTTTCCTCTATGATATTATTTTTTTGCCATACTAAAGTTATTATCATATTATTATTATTGTTATTATTACTATTAGGCTTGAGATCATTAGAATATGTCAATCATATACATTGTGTCTACATACTTAGATAGACTTCCATGACTATCATGATATGAGAGAATCAGTGATGAAAAAATTTTACAGTTTTCTAAATTTTATTTATAAAATGAATGCACATATTAGAATAGTCGTTAAATTTATATTATACAATAATGAAAATTTTTGGTTATATTAATGCAGGAACAAATTTATTAAGAAAGTTACACTGACTGTTATATTATATTTTATATGACATACTGTGTGTTAAGTAAATTTAATACTATTTTTCAATCCTTTTTCCATGTTTTTTCCTATTTCATTGATTCCATGTGATAAATATGAATATGAACTCAAGGAATACAATCTTTACAAATCGAATAATAATGTTGTCAAAAGACAATGTTAAAAAACCCCATTTTTGTGCCCCTCCTCTCCCCCAAGGAGACGGGCAAAACCTATTGGAAACGTTGTGAATAAGTGTCTATTTGACGACAATAAACCTCGGAATGTCTAGAAGTGAAGGGAAAATATTTGACGCTAAAACAAAGATGCATATTATGAAAGATTAAGATAAGTTTACGGAAGAGTTTCTGTGTTCTAAATGTTACATATTTTCACTACTGTTTTAAAAAAAGTAAAAAGGTAATATTTTTAATAGTTTTTTAATACTAAAATCAACAAGAGGATGCAATTTTCAATATATCATGTGTCCCATAAGAACTAGGATTTCAGAAGAGTGCCTTGACTCAATGCTACAAAACATCGTTTTCCTGCCTCTCGTGAGGTAAAACATATTGGGAAGTACTTGGACTGGTGTATATTCCATGGTGTTAAAGCTTAACATGTCCAGAAAATGCGGGGAAATTCTTCAGTCTTGAGGTAAAAATATATTTTAACAATATTGTGAGGAGAAGGGTGCGAGGGAAGTTATTCGAGGAAAATAATATTAAAAAAGTTTCGTAGAAAAACATGTATTTAAAATATACAGGGTCTGTCAAACGTTCCGGAACGGCTAATTATAATTATATTTAATAATAATATATTTAAAAAATGATTGTTTAAAACAATGTTTGAAACAAAAATTGTAGGGCTTAAAAAGAGCTATCAGATATTGATAATTGTTTGACCTTGGAATGACCTTGAGAAACGTTATCTAGGTCGACATAAAAATCTTAAATGGAAATACTAATTTTTTATTACACTGTCTTTTTCCATCAATTAATTTGAACAACTTTTGTCTGAAACATTTTTTGATTTGCCTAATATTTTTTGAAATATTTAAGGAAAACTTGGTAACTTTTTCAACATTTAACTTACGATATCTCGCTAACTATTCGTCGAAAGAAAAAATAGTATTAGACTTTTCTATTCTACTTGGTCTCAAGAATATACTATTACAATAGCGTCCTGACTTTATTAATTTGATGATTTTGAAATTTCGAAAAATCGATAAATTAACAAAAAATAGAGCATTATTGCATTATTATCAATATTTTCTTGAGATCAAATAGAATAGAAAAATCTGGTACCATTTTTTTATCCTGACAAACAGTTAGCGACATATCGTAAGTTAAATATTAAAAAAGTTATCAAGTTATCCTAAATATCTTAAAAAATATTAGGCAAATAAAAAAATGTTTCAGGAAAAGGTTGTTCAAATTAAATGGTGGAAATAGACGGTGTAATACAAAATTGGAGTCCCTATTTAAAATTTTTATGTTGACCTTGAACGTTTCTCAAGGTCAAACAATTATCAATATCTGATAACTTTTTTTAAGCGCTACAACTTTTGTTTCAAACATTGTTTTAAACAACCATTATTTTTTTAAATAATTACCCGTTCCGGAACTTTTGGCAGACCTTGCATATGGAGAATAAATATGTGTTGAATATATTTTTTGGAATAAGTATTCATGAAGGATATTAGAAGGAATTTCGAAAGAGTAGTCCTAAAATTGATCGGTTAATAATATGTCTAAAAAAAAAGAGTCCTAAAGACGACTAATAAAAAATATATACTAAGTACGCAACTAAGTTTCCGGGTTTCACACATGGATGGCGCTAACGACACATGTAGTCGACATACATGTCTGAAGTTGTGATTTTTTTATAGCTTGGACATCTGTTAACAATAACCAGTCGTAATACCAACACATATCGCAACGCAAAAGTATTTTTTCTAACAACGAAGATGTCGAGTTTTGTGCCGAATAAACAGCATTTGCGGGAAGCTTTGCTTTTCTGCTTTAAGTTGAAAAAAAGTGCAGCTGAAGCACGTCGTTTGCTTGAGGAGGCCTACGGCGAACATGCACCATCGAAAACTACCTGTGAAAGTTGGTTTAAATGCTTTAGAAGTGGCGATTTCGACACTGAGGACAAGGAGCGCTCCGGAAGACCAAAAACAATTGAGGACGCCAATCTACAAGCGTTATTGGATGAAGATAATACGCAAACACAAGATCAACTTGTGAAGGCATTAAACATGACTCGCCAAGGTATTTCCAAACGTTTACACGCCATGGGAAAAATTCAAAAGGAAGGAAAATGGGTGCCACATGAGTTGACTGAAAGACAGATGGAAAATCGAAGAGCCACTTCCGAAATTTTGCTTTTGCAGCATGAAAGAAAGAGTTTCCTGCATCGAATTGTTACTGGCGATGAGAAGTGGATATATTTCGAGAATCCCAAACGCAAAAAATCGTGGCTTTCACCTGGCGAAGCATCAACATCGACGGCACGGCCAAATCGCTTCGGAAAGAAGACAATGCTCTGCGTTTTGTGGGACCAGAAAGGAATCGTGTACTATGAGCTGCTGAAACCGGGCGAAACTGTCAATGGGCATCGCTACCGACAACAACTGATCAATTTGAACCATGCATTGCTCGAAAAACGGCCAGAATGGGACACGAAACACGAACGAGTGATATTGCAGCATGACAACGCTCCATGCTATCGCACTTCCATCGTCCAGGACACCATCAAAACGCTGAAATGGGATCTGATACCGCACCCGCCGTATTCGCCAGACCTGGCCCCTTCCGCTTATCACTTGTTCCGGTCGATGGCGCATGGCTTGGTTGGGTAACACTTGGCCAATTTCGAAGAAGTGCAAAATTGGTTGGATGAATGGTTTCGGTCTAAAGACGCGTCGTTTTATCGTCGCGGTATTCATGTATTGCCAGAGAGATGGCAAAAATGTATAGCTAGCGAAGGACGATACTTTGAATTAACCATTTTTTGTATTTCTCTTGAAATTTTCCATTTTTCATTGATCAAAAAACAAACTCGGAAACTTAGTTGCGCACCTAGTAAAAGAAAAAGTAAAATCTAACGAATAAGCTAGAAAACAAACAGATCCAATAAACAGAAATTTGTATTAATTAGATAACAAAATCGATAATTCAATTAAAGAAAGAAAAATGCGTAAGGAAAATCATTTATCTTTTCCGTATGAAACAACACGTATTTATCATGTACAAATAATGTGTTCTACTTCAAGTCAAATTCATTGCAATTGATTTGAAATGATTCGAAGATGAATTTTAGTGCTGTTATAAAGAACCTTCGCAAAAAGGGTCGATTTTTTGTCCGGTTTCCGATCCTCGATTTTGGAATCGAATTTTATCCCAACAGATAGTTCATGATGGGACATTAATTACAGAAAGTTTTACGTTGAACATACGATTGGTTTCAAAGATGTAGAGGGTCAAAGTGGTTACTACCTACTAAGAAACTGTACGACACTAATAACGCTTTATCGCACGAATTTTTGCAAAATTCGGTATCTATAGGTTCTTTAAGTTGCTGATTATGAATCTGATGTCAAATTTTAAAAATTCAAGATGCAGGTGCAACATGGCAGACACACATAGTGAAACAATCATTTACTTTTATTGGAACTGTTATCTTGTGTTTTTTTTGGCTAGCTGATTGCCAATTTTCTATTAGGTTTTTGGAAGTAATTTTTCGAACGACAATTTTTGAGTGGTAAAAATATTTTTTTATTGTTTTTTCATAAAAAAATATCAAATTCAAATTGTTGCGTACACGTAAATATATAAAAACGTTACATGACGCATAAAGGATAATGTGGTAGTTTTATTTGTTATATTTTGAAGCTTTTTCATTGCAGACGTGCTTTTTCATTGCAGTATCCGTGACTCTTTATAATTACATATCATTATATCTAATAATATAAAAGTTATCTAAAAATTCAGTTCTGAAGTTATCGGTTTTAAAATATTGAGTATTATATTTAAAGAATATTATAATTAGAGTATTATAATCCATCCCAAGTTAGATCACCGTACTTTGAGGTTCACTATACAACAATAGATAATGTATAAAAATAATGTATTGAGAGTACAAATTAGTTCGGTCCGCTTTTTTGTGTTAAAAAATGTACTTATTTCAAAACAAAATGAATGAACAGATCAATTAAAGTATTTTCCATCGCTGGCTGCTACTTTCTCCCATTTCTCAGGCAATTTTCGAATTCCATCTCGAGAAAATGACTCGTCTTTTAAGGCGATCCAAGTTTGGAGCCAATTTTCGATTTCTGCGAAAGAAGTGAACCGGTGACCTGCCGAATCGTGTTGCATCCTTAGGAACAACCAGTAATCAGAAGGAGCAATGTCCGGAGAATACGACGGATGCGGTAAAATATCCCATTTGAGCGTTTCCAAATATTTTTTTACGACTTTTGCGACATGAGGCCGAGCGTTGTCATGAAGAATAACTTTATCATGTCTTTGCTCGTATTTCGGCCATTTTTCTCGCAATGCACGGCTCAAACGAATCAATTGTAGCAGATACTGATTGCCCGTAGTGAGATCTCCAGGTTTCAGCAGCTCATAGTAAACAACACCTTTTTGGTCCTACCAGATACAGAACATGATCTTCGAACCATGTATGTTCGGCTTTGGCGTTGATGTTGAGGTCGATGGCAACAATTGACCGGGCTTGGTGTAGTATTTTTTCTTCTTGGGGTTATCGTAGAATATCCACTTCTCATCTCCAGTTACAATCCGATGCAAAAAACCTTTTCTTTGTGGCCTTTGAATCAGCTGCTCGCAAATGAAAAATCGCCTTTCAACGTCTCTTGGTTTCAGTTCATAAGGCACCCAATTTCCTTGTTTTTGAATAAATCCCATGTCTCTCAATCGTACAGAAACGGCTTGTTGAGTCACTCCCAATGATTTTGCAAGCTTCTCTTGCGTTTGACTCTGATCTTCTTCGAGTAATGCCTCTAATTCTTTGTCCTCGAATTTTTTTAGCTGTCCAGAGCGAGGCTTGTCTTCGACGCTGAAATCTCCATCCTTGAAACGTCGAAACTATTCCCTACATGATTTATCATGTTGGAGCAGCGTCACCATAAACTTCAATAAGCATTCGATGGGCTTCAGCTGCACTTTTCTTCCAATTAAAGCAGAAAATTAAAATTTCCCGCAAATGCTGCTTGGTTAACACAAAATTCGACATTCTCAACACTATAAAAAGCAAGGTTTTTGTATGAAACTCAAAGCGATATAAACTGAATATTATTGGCAGATGTCTAACCTCTCTGAAACCGCCAAAATCGGCAGTCACTATGAACCATTCATAACAGCCGGAACATCTTTTGAAAACGGACCGAACTAATTTGTACACCCAATAATAAAATAATGTAATAAAACAATCAATTTCTTTGGTTCTCTCAGCTTGAGCTAAATGATTTATATTATCTCAGTCTTGGTCCATATCAGATCATTAATTGCATCTCATACTATGTTGAACATCAAAACAAAGGAATCTTCCTCGGCTGCGTTCCAAAATTCACTGCCAGTACTGAAATTCTATAATATACGTAACGTGAACTATAGATTTTCAGTACTGGCAGTGAATTTCGGAACGCAGCCCTCGTACACAAGTTTCAACCAAACCCTAGACATCGATCTGCTACTATTAATTATGAAAACTATGATATTGTAATTGAAGATCCCTTACTTATTAAGGCTTATATGAAATCACGATACCGTAACGGGAAACACCATCACATTTTTGTTCTCATGGACAAATATAAATCTGGACAAGTCTCAATAAGAGAATATTATTTGTACGCGCGAAAGTGGTGTTCGAACTGTCGGCTGTTGTAGCCACGTTATGACGATAATCTAGTACCTCGGATATGGTCAGTATAACGGAGTGCATATACTCAATCCTGGAATCTGTAATGTATCTATAACTATTCACAAAGAGTGAATTCAAAACAATTAATCTTGCCTTCACTGGCTGGATAACATTTTTATCTTGCCTTCATTGGCTAGATAACTTTTTCATCTTGCCTTCAGTGGCTGGATAACATTTCTAGCTTGCCTTCAATGGCTGTATAACTTTTTCATCTTGCCTACACTGAAGGTAAATGTAAATCTGATAGGAAATTCGCAATCAGCTAGTCGAAAAAACCACAACATAACAGTTCTAATAAAAATAAATAATTTTTTCACTATTTGTATCCGCTATCCTCCGCCATCTTGAATTTTTTAAATCTGACATCGAATTCGTAACAAGCAACTCAAAGAATCCATAGATACTGAATTTCGCAAAAGTTCGTGCGATAAAACGTTATTAGTATCAAACTTCCTTAGTAGGTAGTGACCATTTTGACCCTCTATATCTCTAAAACTAATCGTATGCTTAACGTAAAACTTTTTTGTGATTAATGTTTTATCATGAGCTATCATTTCGCATAAAATTTAATTTAAAAATCGGGGACTGAAAAACGAGCACTTTTTGCGAAGGTACATTAGTATTACTTTTTAATATTACATGTGTCTGAAATACAAGTCATGAAATTGCTTCAACCACTGGTTGGACATATTATCATAAAAAGCTCGAAACAGCTTACTCAAAGTGGAAAAAATTATAACGTTTTGAAAAGGTCTGAAGAAGGGCTACAAAAATAGGAAATCCTATTTAAAAAACTCGAGATGACCTTGTCCTGACCTTGGCAACGTCATCCAAGGTCAAACTCATAATGTCAGTACATAGATCTTTTGAAACCCTACAATTTTTATTTGAAATATTTGTTTCTAAAATGCTTAGTTTTTGTGATATTTCACTGTCCTGGTACTTTTTATACACCCTATATAACACATCACTCAATAAGTTCGTACGATGACATATAAATAAATGGTGCTACTATTGACAAATCCATATGATTTTTAGGAAATACTAACCTTCAAATGATACATGTCAAAATTTCATGACAATCGGACGTTTAGTTCACAAGTTACAGTGGTTCGAAGTGGGTACCATGTTTGCTCACAGTCAATCAAAAACAGCAACGCATCGGCGATTCAGCGGGCTGTTTGGAGCTGTTTCAGCGCAATAAAAAGGATTTTTTGATGTATGTGACAATGGATGAAACATGGATCCATCACTACATTCCAGAGTCAAATCGGCAGTCAGCTGAGTGGACAGCAACCAGCGAAACCCGCCCAAAGCCGAAACTGAAGCCTACTTTGAGGTCAAAGATAAGTCGTTCTACAAAAAAGCCATCGAAATGTTAGAGAAGCGTTGGAATCAATGTATCACTCTTGAAGGAGACTATGTAGATAAAGTTAAATTTTGCTTAAAAGTTGTTGTTTTATTAGTCATCCTACGAACTTATTGAGTGATATGTTATACATTTACCCGCAAGAAAACGCCGGACCACTAAATTTTAACACAGTTTTCTGCATATTTTTCAATACTGAGAACTCAACCAAAAATCATCTTATTGAGATGAAACAAAGCTCAAATCAAAGCTTAGACATTTCTTGTTAACAACCAACAACCTAAAAGTGAATTATAATAAATGTTTTATAAAATGGCTGATATTAGACAGACTTCGATTAATGGGGAAAAAATTGGTTTTTAACTGTTGCACTGCTCAGGGAACCGGTCCTCTGGTACAAAAATGTATGAAGTTTAAAGCTCATTTATTTCCTAACAAATTTATATTTTAATCATTTTTCTACGACCTTTTTTGATAAAGTTATACCGTTTTGAAGAAAATGTATCGTGAGTCCGGATGTGAATTCTATCGAGCATTTATGGGCAGCATGCTGAAATGAAGGATGAGAAAACATAATACTCAAACGTTAGCAGCAATTCGCAACGCTTTGTAAGAAGAATGGAACAACGTAAAATAGGAAGAAATCAGAAATTTGATTTATAATATGCCCCAACGAACAAAAAAAATTGTTAAATACGAGAAGAGGCAATACGCACTATTAAACATTAACATACACACACATAGAGATATACACACACACGCACAAACATACACCCATACCCACACACATGGGATCAGATTTCTGCCACTTCCACGCTGTTGATCTTGGTAACGTTAAGAACAGGACATATACATGTATGCATAGGTATTATATATGCACGCACTTACATGAGATTTAAATCCGATTATCTATCACCATGTGATGGAACATGTTGATCGAGTTACATGTTAATTTTCTCTTCGAAAAAGTTTTCCACAATAATTTTTATTCTAAATCGCAGGCTTTATGAGAAAAAGTTGTTCATTTTGTAACATTTTCTTCAAAACGGCATAACTTTATCAAAAAAGGTCGTAGAAAAATGATTAAGATATGAATTTGTTAGGAAATAAATGAGCTTTAAACCTCATGCATTTTTGTACCAGAGGACCGGTTCCCCTGAGTAGTGCAACAGTTAAAAAAATAATTTTTTTTCCCAATAATTAAAGTCTATCTTTAACATCCGCCATTTTGTAAAACATTTATTATAATCACTTCACTTTTAGGTTATTGGACGATTGAACGTCTATTAAGCTGGCACAGCCCTTTCAGCACAATCGTATGGGACCAGCACAGAAATTTAGTGCTTTTTTGTTGCTAATTTGTTGCTCTATTCCCGATTTTGTTGCTCCAGCCATTTCCAAGAAAACAAGGGCTGTGCTAGCTTAACATTAAAGTTAGCACAGCCCTTCGAAAAAAAAATAAAAAATGAAAAACGAACACATATTTTTAAACTACGACTTTGTTGCTAATTTGTTGCTCTATTCCCGATTTTGTTGCTCCAGTCATTTCGAAAAAAAACAGTGCCGGGGACCTAGAGACGTGTTCCGGCTACAAAAGTAAACTATTCGAAAAAAATTTGTTGCTCGCCCAATTTCGGTCTCAGTATGTTGCCTGACTTTGTTGCTCTTAAGATATCTCAATTTCAAATTTGTTGCTCGCGGTATATGTTTAAACAACAGGCGAGGACTTATAGGGCTGTACTGGCTACAAGAGTAAACTACTCGAAAAAAATTAGTTGCTCGCCCAATTCCGGTCTCAGTATGTTGCCTGACTTTGTTGCTCATAAGATATCCCAGTTTCAAATTTGTTGCTCGCGGTATATGTTTAAACAATAGCCGAGAACCTATAGGTGCATGCTGGCTACAAGTATAAACTACTCGAAAAAAATTTGTTGCTCGCCCAATTCCGGTCTTAATATGTTGTCTGATTTTGTTGCTCTTAAGATATTCCAGTCTCAAATTTGTTGTTCGCGGTATATGTTCAAACAATAGCCGAGAACCTATAGATGTGTGCTGGCTACAAGAGTAAACTACTCGAAAAAAATTTGTTACTTGCCCAATTCCCAATTCCCAGCACACACCTATAGGTTCTCGGCTATTGTTTAAACATACCGAGAATAACAAATTTGAATCTAGAATATCTTAAGAGCAACAAAATCGAACAATATATTAAGGCCGGAATTGGGCGAGCAACAAATTTTTCGAGTAGTTTACTCTTGTAGCCGGCACAGCTCTATAAGTCCTCGGGTGTTGTTTAAACATATACCGCGAGCAACAAATTTTAAAGTGAGATATCTTAAGAGTAACAAAATCAGGCAACATACTGAGACCGAAATTGGGCGAGCAACAAATTTTTTTTGAGTTGTTTACTCTTGTAGCCAGTACAGCCCTATAAGTCCTCGGCTGTTGGTTAAACATATACCGCGCGCAACAAATTTGAAATTGGGATATCTTAAGAGCAACAAAGTGAGGCAACATACTGAGACCGAAATTAGGCGAGCTGCAAATTTTTTTCGAGTAGTTCACTCTTGTAACCAGCACACACCTATATAGGTTCTCAGCTATTGTTTAAACATATACCGCAAGCAACAAATTTGAAACTGGGATGTCTTAAGAGCAACAAAATCAGACAACATATTAAGACCGGAATTGGGCGAGCAACAAATTTTTTCCGAGTAGTTTACTTTTGTAGCCGGCACAGCCCGATAAGTCCTCGGCTGTTGTTTAAACATATACCGCAAGCAACAAATTGGAATGCGGGATATTTTAAGAGCAACAAAATCTGACAACATATTAAGACCGGAATTGGGCGAACAACAAATTTCTTTCGAGTAGTTTACTCTTGTAGTCAGCACACACCTATAGGTTCTCAGCTATTGTTTAAACATATACCGCGAGCAACAAATTTGAATCCGGGATATCTTAAGAGCAACAAAATCGGACAACATATTAAGACCGAAATTGGGCAAGCAACAAATTTTTTTCGAGCAGTTTACTCTTGTAGCCAGCAAAGCCTTATAAGACCTCGGCTGTTGTTTAAACAAATCCCGTGAGCAATAAATTTGAAACTGGGATATTTTAAGAGCAACAAAATCACGCAACAAACTGAGACCGGAATTGTGCGAGCAACTAATTTTTTTCGAGTAGTTGACTCTTGTAGCCAGCACAGCCCTATAAGTCCTTGGCTGTTGTTTAAACATGTACCGCGAGCAACAAATTTGAAATTGGGATATTTTAAGAGCAACAAAGTCAGGCAACATACTGAGACCGAAATTGGGCGAGTAACAAATTTTTTTCGAGTAGTTTACTCTTGTAGCCGGCACACGTCTCTAGGTCCCCGGCACTGTTTTTTTTCGAAATGGCTGGAGCAACAAAATCGGGAATAGAGCAACAAATTAGCAACAAAAGAGCACTAAATTTCTGTGCTAGTCCCATGCGATTGTGCTGAAAGGGCTGTGCCAGCTTAATAGACGTGGTTATTGGTTGTTAACAAGAAATGTCCAAACTTTAATTTGAGCTTTGTTTCATCTCAATATGATGATTTTTTACTGAGTTATCGCTATTTTGCATATAGAGATATGCAAAAACTGTACAAAAATTTAATGGCCCGTTTTTTCTGCATGTGAGTATATATATGGGGCATTCTCTGTCAAATCTGACACCCCTTTGGTCCAAAAATTGAAGCAACAAAAAAAGCTGTACCTGAGCTCATTTTAAAGCTATGGATGTGTACTTTCATTTAAACCGCGGCCTTTTCAGAAAACCAATATGGTGGTTTCAATATGGCGATTTTAATATGGCGGCTTAAAGTCGGAAAAATTAATAAAAAATTTATTATTATCTGATTATATCTTTCATATCAGGTAAAATTCATAGAAGAAAAGATTTCTGAGAGTTTTCGAAGGTGCTCTTTCCAAATATATGATTGGATTTTTCATTTGACCCTTTATAAAGATTAAAAATAGAAGTTGAGTGTTAATTTTCCAGGTTTTCGTACGCTCAATGCTATTCGCTGGTGAAAAAGAATATTTCAGAGCTATGTCGTGGCTTTCGCGCCTGATGCACTAAGGTCGGTTAGTTTTCGGGTTCGTTCGTAACCTTAGGAATCCCGAGCTTCGCTGGTCCGGGCGAGAGAGAAGTAGTCGGTCGTACAAAAGAAGATGGCGTTTATTCGTTCCTCCTTACATTTGCGCTTACGTACTAGTGTAGGATAACGGACCCTGATTTATGCGTTAACTATCGAGACGCTCAATCCTCGGTTCAATCTTCCCTCTGTTCTTCCTCTTCGCCTCCAGCCTTATATATTCTGGTGCTTTTGGTATGACTGACACAATAACTTACTTTCGTGGTCAGCAGAGTTGCAAGTTTAAGTATTACAAATACTTTATGGCGTCACCATTTTTATCGAATTGTGTATTGCACGTTTACTAACTCCAACGTAAGGTGGAATAATTAGGACGCGGTTACAACACCCTCCTCCTATTGGGAAAAGAAAACAGAGGCACGACGTTTTAGCATCAACAATAATTATACAAACAGATACAATTATACATATGTTCCCGGTGACAAAAGTTTTTTATACAATCGTGTCATATATAAGTTAATGCTAGGTCACCCTTTTTTTCATGTCGATGGGTTACTGCGCTTGTGTTTTCTTAATTGCTTAATGACCCATATGCCCATATAGAACAACATCGTTGTTGCAATATTGCAGGAACGTTGTTTTGTAAGATTGCAACATTGCAGAAACGATACGAAATGTTGCTGCAAGGTTACTGCAATCTTGCAGCAAAGGTAAAATGTCCGCTTGCAGCAATATTGCAGCAACATTTGTAATATAATTTGTATGCAATAATGTTTTATATACAGGGTGCACGATTTATCTGAAGACATTGAAATATCTCGAGAACTATGCATTGGATAAAAAAAGTGGTTAATGAAAGTTGTTAGTCTCGAAGGGGGACATCCAATGATACCAAACTCGACCTCCCCCCCACCCCCTGAGGGTGGGGGTTGGGGGCAACTTTGAAATCTTAAATGGAAACCCTCATTTTTTATTGCAGATACGGATTCTATGCCACAAAATATGTAAATTTTGTCCGAAACTTTTTTTTGATTCGTTATAGATGGCGTTGTAATCGCAAAAAATTATATTTTCCGCAATTCTCCAGAAATGATCATTGGATTGAGAAATAAAAAATACCTGTTCAATATTTTTAAAGAACATAATAAAGGGTTATTCCCCCCCATCCTCTCGGGGTAGGGTGGGTGGTAACGTTCAAATATCAAATGGGAACCCGAATCGAAGAGGGAACTGCTCGACGCGCCACTGTGGGTGTATGGCGAACTACGGCTTATTATAAAAGGCAGTGCAATGCGGTGATTACAATGGTCGGTGGATTGGCAGAGGTGGCCCGATTAATTGGCCTGCTAGGTCGCCTAATTTGACATCGCCGGATTTCTTTCTGTGAGGTTACCTAAAAGAAAAGGTTTATCAACAAGTGCCAACAACTCGTGAAAACATGGTAGAACGCATAAGAAACGTTTGCGCTGAAACTCCCGCAGATATGCTTCTATCCTGTGTACAGTCATTTGAAAAAAGGATCAATAAGTGTATTGAAGTTGAAGGTAAAAATTTCGAATACTTACTCTATAATTAATTGAACAGTGAGAGGTAAGGGGACTCACATTAAATAAGCACCCGAAGGGAACATAAAACTACTACGTCCTCGTCGTTGTTCCTGTGTAACGCTAAAAGTAGTTTCTCGGAAAAATTCAACGCTATCTATCACGAATGAAAAAAATTGTTTCAATAAAAATTTCACGTACAATCTAATTCTGCAATGAAAAATGTGGGTCCCCATTTGAGATTTGAACGTTATCACCCACCCTACCCCGAGAGGATGGGGGGGGAATAACTTTTATTATGTTCTTTAAAAATATTGAATAGGTATTTTTTATTTCTCAATCCAATGATCATTTCTGGAGAATTGCGGAAAATATAATTTTTTGCGATTACAGCGCCATCTATCACGAATAAAAAAAAAAGTTTCGGACAAAATTTACGTATTTTGTGGCGTAGAATCCGTATCTGCAATAAAAAATGGGAGTTTCTATTTAAGATTTCAAAGTTGCCCCCAACCCCCACCCCCCGGGGGTGGGGGGGAGGTCGAGTTTGGTATCCCCCTTCGAGACTAACAACTTTCATTAACCACTTTTTTTTATCCAATGCATAGTTCTCGAGATATTTCTATGTCTTCAGATAAATTGTGCACCCTGTATATATACAGGGTGTTTGATAGCTGATCATGCAGACGAAAGTTGGAGATAGATTGGGTGTAGCCGAGAAGAAAAGTCATGTACCATAATGTCAAATTGGCAATAGTTACCGAGTTATTAATTAAAACATGTGAGCCAACGAGCGCGTAGAGAGCGGAGGGCGGCCGCAGTAAGCACGTAGACATTTGATACAGGCGGAGTCAATGAGTGTCGGTAGGCAAGCGCGCGCGGCGAGGGGCAACGTAAGCGACAAGAGGCGATCGCGCGTGACGAGGAGCGAGCGAGCTTTTTCTTTATAGCTTTTTCCTTATAGCTCGCTCGCTCCTCATCGTTCGCGCTCGCTCGCTCTTCGTCGCGCTCGCTCGCCTCTTGTCGCTTGCGCTCGCTCGCTCCTCGTCGCGCGCGCTCGCCTTTTGTCGTTTACGTTGCCCCTCGCCGCGCGCGCTCGCCTATCGTCACTCGCTGACTCCGCCTGTATCAAATGTTTACATGCTTATTGCGGTCGCCCTCCGTTCTCTACGCGCTCGTTGGCTCACATGTTTTAATTAATAACTCGATAACTATTGGCAATTTGACATTATGGTACATGACTTTTCTTTTCGGCTACACCCAATCTATCTCCAACTATCGTCTGCATGATCAGCTATCAAACACGCTGTATATATACAGGATGTCCCATTTTAATGTCCCACCCCAAATAACTTCAGTATTGAAGTTTCAAAGAAAATGAGCTGAATAAAAGTTGTAGGAATTTAAGTGAGCTATCTTATGATGACCTTGACTTTGACCTTGATCTCTATTTTCAAGGACAACTTGCGTTTCTTAAATGGGAATCCTTATTTTTATTACACTGTTTTTTTCTATTAGTTAATTTCAACTTTTGTCTAAAACATTTTTTTATTTGTTTACTACTTTTTTTATATATTTGAGGAAAACTTGATAACTTTTTCAATATTTAATTTACGATATCTCGCTAATTATTTGTCGGAAGAAAAAGTGGAACTAGACTTTCTTGCTTTATTTAGTCTCAAGAATATATTGTTACAATAGCGACCTGATTTTTGTTAATTTGATGATTTCGAAATTTCCAAAAATCAGTAAGTTAACAAAAATCAAGGCGTTATTGTAACAATATATTGAGACTAAATAAAACAAGAAAGTCTAATACCAACTAGGTTAGTTGGTACTCGTCTGCATGATAAGCTTTCAAACACCCTGTATATGTATGTTTTTATACAAAGTAGGGAGTTATAAGTTTACAACATGAAGTGTACAGATAGATTAGATTAAAACAAACATAAAAGTCCCATACCGTTTTGCGAGATTCGCAATAATTATCGAGTTATTAATGACAGAAATCTTGAGGAGTGGGAGCGCGCCGGCATAGGTGATTGGAGAAGCGTTGCAGCTGCTCAGACTACGGCGCGGCCCACTCGACCCAGCAACTGTGGGCGGCGTGCGGCGAAACGTAAGTCCGACGAGATAAAACAACGAATAGCGGCGCGTTGTCCTTCCCCTCGTCCTCCCACTATGTCGGCGCGCTTCTACTCCTCAGATTTCTGTCATTAATAACTCGATAATTATTGCGAATCTTGCAACACGGTATGGGACTTTTATGTTTGTCTTAACTCAATCTACCTTCACACTTCGGGTGGGCAGCTTATAACTGGCCATCCTATAAATGCGCGTTTTCGTTACACGTTCTCCTCGCGGAGATGATTATCGGTGCTATCCTTTCCACATCACCTAGCGATAGATAGCATGGCGCGTTTTTGTTATAGTGGTATCCCCAGGAGGCCTAATCGACTGTACATTAATGCATTGTGCATCAATGTAAAAACTGCTCGAAGTGCCGACCTTCTTCTCGCATACAGAATTAATTATATCGGCGTACTCACTCGCGGTGAACATCTTTACACGATTTTTCCAAAAGTTATTTCTTCAGGCTGTATCGAGCACTGAAGTAGTCGCATTCTACGAGTTTGCCTAAAACAATTAACGATCGACGAAGACGGCGTAAAGAGACTTGCCGTTGCATAGACGTCGACGATTTTTCGAAACGGCATTTCTCAAGATGTGATATAAGATATCTTCGTTGATCGTCAACTTTTGGAAAAATCGTGTAAAGATGTTCACCGCGAGTGAGTACGCCGATATGATTATATTAGGTGTACAACTTTGCTTCCGTCGTTTTTTTTCCGAAATTCGAGGTTTTATTGCAAAAAACTGGTTACACATTTATGATTCAAAGTATTGTCCATCGCTGGCCACTACTTTCTCTCATCTTTCGGGCAGCGTACGAATCCCGCCTTGAAAAAACTAGTCATCTTTTGAAGCGATCCACGAATCGATCCAATTTCTTACTTCTTCATAAGACCGGAAGTGCTGGTCAACCAGGTCATGTGCCATTGATCGAAACAAGTGATAGTCAGAGGAAGCAACGTCTAGAGAATACGGCGGGTGGGATAAGACTTCTAATTTCAACGTTTCCAAATATGTCTTGACCACTTTCGCAACATGAAGTCGAGCATTGTCATGCTGCAATATCACTTTATCGTGTCTCTCGTTGTATTGCGGCCGTTTGTCTTTCAATGCTCGGCTCAAACGCATTAATTGCGTTTGATAACGATCGCCTGTGATTATTTCAGTCGGTTTTAAGTTCATAATATACTACGCCGAGCTGGTCCCACCAAATACAGAGCATGACCTTGGAGCCGTGAATATTCGGTTTGGCCGTCGACGTGAAAACATGGCCGGGATATGCCCATGATTTTCTGCGCTTGGGGTTATCGTAATGAATCCATTTTTCGTCCCCAGTCATAATGCGATGCAGAAATCCCTTCCGTCTTTACCTTTCAAGCAACTGTTCACAAGCAAACAAACGCCGTTTAACATCTCTCGGTTTCAACTCGTACGGCACCCAATTTCCTTGCTTCTGAATCATTCCCATGTCTTTGAGGCGTTTTGAAATTGCTTGTTGAGTCACTTCCAATGATCGTGCTAATTCTTCTTGACTTTGACATGAGTCTTCATTAAGTAATACCTCCAGTTCTGCATCTTCGAAAACCTTCTCTCTTCCACCGCTATGCCGGTCTTCGACGTGAAAATCACCGTTCTTGAAGCGTTGAAACCACTCACGACACGTTCTTTTACTAATAGCAGCCTCACCATAAGTATTTGAGAGCATTCGATGAGCCTCAGCCGCAGATTTCTTCTCTAGTACTCTAACTTTTGTTAAAATAATAAATTTGAAATTTCCAAAGGTCGATACGATAACAGTTATTAGGACATTATTATAGTAATATGTTCTTGATAGTAAATAAAGTAAAAAAGTTTAATACTATTTTTCCTGTCGAGAGAATAGTTAGCGAGATATCGTAAGTTAAATGTTGAAAAGTTACTAAGTTTTCCTTAAATATCTCAAAAAATATTAGGCAAATAAAAAAATATTTCAGACAAAAGTTGTTCAAATTAGTTGGTAAAAAAAGATGATACAATAAAAAATTGGAATTTCTATTTAAGAAAATTGATGATCAGTGAATATCTCGAAAGTGGCGCTATCTATAAACAAAATGCTATCGCTGTCTTATGTTCCCTTTCAAGCCAAACAACTTTTGTCTGAAATATTTTTCGCTTGAACGCTGTGTTTTTGAGATATTTGAGTGGATCCTTTAAAATGGGACACCCTGTTCCCTGCATCTGTTCGGTAGTGATTTTCTCGTCATTCGCACCCATCGTTCCAAATTTTTGCTATGGATCCTATTCCATCTATCATCCCACGTCGTAGATTAATCTGTGGCTTGTATATTAGATCGATGCTTTTTAATCATTTCTTTACCCATTCGATGTCTTTTCCTATGGCGATGTATAGGTTGTAGGTTCTCATGTGATTCTCAAGTGGTTCTCATGGCATTCCCTAGATTCGGCTTGCTGCATATCCTTTTTGTCTGGCGTATTCTTGAAGTCTGTTAATTCTAGTGTTCAGAGAGTGTATTTCCAACTTGATCACTAATTTCCATACTGATTTGGTTTTATACAGATGTCCAATTTTCTCAAAGTAAATTCCGAAGTTATATTGAAATTCCTGTATCTCGTATGCTGGGTCGAAACTGGATTCTGTAGCAGTTAGTCCTGTCGTCCCAAGGATTAATGCCCTGTAGTTGGACAGAAAGAGGTGTCTCGGAATTTCCCTTTTCTCCCTTGTCTTATGTTAGTTTTCGATGAAAAGTTTTAATCTATTCGCATGGGTGCGTATTGTTTTTCGTCCCCTTTTTATCGTATAATTTATGTCAGAATTTTTCTCAATTATCTCATACCGTCCTATCCATAACGTATCTAATTTTTTTAATCGTCCCCTCCGGATGGTTTTATCGTATAATAATATTTTATCACCGATTTTAAGCATGACTTCTTTAGTTTTTTGGTCGTAGTATGACTTGCTTTCCTGTTTTTCTTGTTTGAGGTGTTCCTTGGCTGTTTGGTTTGCAGCTCGCAATCTTTCTTTGATTTCCTGAGCGTCAAGGGTATAAGAGGGTTTGGGAGGTTGTAATATAGCGGATGATAAGAGAGCCTGATGTCCATATATTAATTCAAATGGAATAAAATTCGTAATTGTATGGTGTAGTGTTATAGGTGAATATAGCATAGGATATCCATTCGTCCCAGTCAGTTTGATCAGAATTAATATAATGTCGCAAATATTCGGCTAGTGTTCTATGAAATCGTTTTAACGAGCCATTACTCTGGGGATGGTATGCAGCTGTTTGAATTTTTCGATTTTTAATCATTTGCAAATATTTTTGAATATGTTACTTAAAAAATTTGTCCCTTGATCTGTTAATACTTTGTCGGGTATTCCGTACTCGAGTATAATTTTGGTCGTGGAATTCCTTAGCAATAGTAGATGCTTCTTGATTCGGAATTGGGATTGCTTTACTGAACTTTGTTAGATTGTTTCGGAAAGTTAATAAATATTTATTTCCATTATTGATTACCGGTAAAGATCCTACAATATCTAGAGCGCATTTTTAAATGGCTTATCAGGAGTGTCGATGAGCACTAAAGGTGATTTGATGCGGGGCGCTAATTTATTCTTCTGACAAATTCTAGACGCATTGGTTAATGTAATTTTTTACATCTGCTGTGATGTCTTGATTTAGTCGAAGCCTATTCAGTGTCCGTTGTATGCCTTGATGTCCTCCTAAAGAGGCATCGTGGTATTCATATAATAATTGCCTTTTTTCTTCTTCACTATATGTTCGTGCAGTACCCGGTTCTTCTTTTTCTTCATTTTAGATAGTGTCCTCTTTAGTTTCGGTACTTACTTTGAAAATAGGTGGGGCGACGTTTCTGCTTACAGCATCATCGTTCGAGTTTGCTTTACCTGGCTTATGGATGATTTCGTAATTGTATTCTTCTAATTTTAGTCTTCATCGTATTAATCTTGATCCAGGATTGGTAACATTGAATAGCCATGTGAAGGGCTTGTGGTCAGTAACTATCTTAAACTTAGTCCCATATAAATAAAGTCTGAAATGTTTAACAGACCATACGATTGCTAAAAGTTCCTTTTCCGTAGTATTATAGTTCTGTTCTGCCCGAGATAGTACTCGACTGGTGTATGAGATAGGACGATCTTGACCTATTGGTCCTTGCGATAATATCGCTCCTATAGCATGATCGAAAGCATCGATGATGACAATAAATTCCTGGCTAAAATCAGGATATTTAAGGATGGGCGCTGTTGTAAGCTTTTCTTTTAAGGCGTCCAAAGTGTTTTATTGCGCTGTGGTCCATATAAACTTCTCACCTCTTTTCACTAATTTCATGAGAGGTTTTGCTATATTCGAAAAGTTTTCAATGAATTTACGGTAATATCCTGCTAACCCGATGAATGATTGAACATCTTTTATTTTTATAGGAGTAGGAAAATTACGTACGGCTTCTAATTTTGAAGGATCTGCCTTAATCCCTTCATTGGTAATGATGTGCCCTAGATATATTCCTTTCGGAGAAATTCGCATTTTTCGGGTTGTAGTTTGAGGTTGCAATCTCTTAAGGTTTGCATTACTTCTTCGAGCCTCTGGTTGTGCTCTTATAAGCTGACTCCGTATATAACTATATCGTCCAAATATACTAAACACTGAAGTCCTTGAATTCCATGTAAAATGGAATAAAATTCATTAGCCGCTGAAATGTAGCGGGTTTTCAAGCCGAAGGGCATTCGGTTAAATTCATAATGTCCGTAAGGTGTGGAGAAAGCTGTCTTACCTTTGTCTTGCTCAGCCATGGGAATTTGATGATATCCCTATGTGAGGTCCAATGTCGTAAAATATTTAGAGCTGCCTAGTTGATCCAATATGTCAGTTATATTAGGTAGAGGAAAGGAATCTCCAATTGTAAGGTCGTTCAGTTTTCGGAAATCTACGACTACTCGCAATTTCGGTTCTGCGATAGCGCCACTTTTCTTCGGCACTACTAATAAGGGTGCGTTCCATGTTGCGACTGTTGTTTGAACGTATAATATATGTTATGCAGCATTTCTTTTATTTGACAATTTACCTCCAGTTTGTGTTTTTCGGGTAATCGATAAAGTCGAACGTTAACAGGTGCAGTATCAATAGCTAGTCCCACTCGGTTCGTGCATATCAGAGGTTCTCCTTCTAGCAAGTAAACCGTCAGAACTGTCCCTCAACAATTTGGATGGACTTTGGATATGTTGTAGAGGAGCAAAAAGTAATTAGATCATACTTTTTTTATCTGCGTATCTCGACGTTTAGGGATTGAAAACACCCCTCGAAAATAACGGATTTTTTCATTTTTTGGGAATATGTTCTAAACTATAAGATGTATGAAAAAATGATTAGATCTAAGTTTAATGGTATTTTATGCTCTATGCAATGGTATATTTAGATTTTCGAAAAATACCAAATTTTTTAATTTAACCCACCCCCCTCCATTATAATTTTTGCCAATTTCAAAATTTTTGCAAGGATAAAAATTAAAGAGCTTAAAAAGACTAATTCATCCATATACAGGGTGTCCCATTTTAATGTCCCGTTCCAAATAACTCTTCAGTATTGAAGTTTCAAGGAAAATGATCTACATAAAAGTTGTAGGGATTTAAGTGAGCTACCTTATGATGACCTTGACTTTGACCTTGACCTCTATTTTCAAGGTCATTTGAAGGTCATCTTGCGTTTTTTTAATGGGAACCCTTATTTTTTATTATATTGTTTTTTCTACTAGTTAATTTGAACAATTTTCGTAAAACATTTTTTTGTCTAATATTTTTTGAGATATTTGAGGGAAACTTGATAACTTTTTTAATATTTAACTTACGATATTCTCGCTAATTATTTATCGGAAGAAAAAGTGGTGCTAGACTTTCTTGCTTTATTTAGTCTCAAAAATATATTGTTACAATACCGCCCTGATTTTTGTTAATTTGATTATTTTGAAATTTCCAAAAATCAGTAAGTTAACAAAAGTCAAGGCGCTATTTCCTCAAATATTTAAAAAAATATTAGACAAATAAAAAAACGTTTTAGACAAAAGTTGTTCAAATTAACCCTTTGGCCTACAATCACGAGTGAGACTCGTGGTAAGCAATTTGGTCCATAAACAATAAGCACGAGTCTGACTCGTGGTACTTCGTTCAGACTAAACGTAAACAAGACGAGCCTGGTTCGTGGTTTGTCACTTGGGACAAACGAAAACAACACGAGTCCGACTCATGGCTCAACTGTTCTCGATAATCTCTTACTTTAGTTAAGTGTAAACCTTCGTTGCGTTCATACGTTCCGGTTATAATTCTCTAATAGAATTAAACAACTCTTATACTTATCATGTACATATACATGTCATATACATGTCATAAGAAGCATACATTTTGCGCAAGTTCGGGCACACGGCTGAGTAGCTAAATGGTTCGACGCGCGACCGACCTTCCTGTTTACTATGGCCCGAACAATCGGGAGATAGCATGTAGGTCAAGGGGTTAACTAGTAGAAAAACAGTATAATAAAAAATAAGGGTTCTCATTTAAAAAACGCAAGTTGACCTTCAAATGACCTTGAAAGAGATCTAGGTCAAAGTCAAGGTCATCATAAGGTAACTCACTTAAATCCCTACAACTTTTATTCAGATCATTTTCCTTGAAACTTTAATACTGAAGATTATTTGGGGTGGGACATTAAACTGGGACACCCTGTATAATAATATTATATTTGACCGATTACATTTTTAGAAAAACGCATTTGAAACTTCGTATTATAGGAGTTGCGCTGCGTTACATTGCACTATAGGCTTACATATCATACTATGTTATTTCTTTTCTGTAACATGATATTTACACAAACAATAACTGCATCTTCTGCGTATTGTAAATGAGCAAAAATTATTATTAATTACATCGTATGCAATGTATTATATAACATTATATGGCATTTGATAAATTATGCTGCGTAAGAATGGAAACGTATTTGGTGTCGCTATTGCATGCTATGAGTGAGTCTTGGAATAAGAAATATATACAATACACACACAGAAACATACTGAACATATATATAGAACATACACAGTTGTTTAACAAGATTTAAAATGAGACTTGATAACTCGTCGAGAATTATACAAACATTACATATGTATAAATAATGCACATGCGTAGTGTATTTTATAATTGCATATTCATCGCAAAGATGATGTTCATGGAAAATATGTGTTACACAAAGAGATTTCTTACACAAGAATATATAATTATTGCAGTTTGGCAAATGTCGCAATATATTTTTGTATTATTACTTTTGTACTATTACTATATTAATACTTTTGAAACAGAATTCGACAGGTGTTTGAAATTCTGTCGGTTTATTTTGCATATATCCACTTTTAAACCATGCGTATTTAAATAGATTTTAAAATCTAGGTGATGAGAACTGATTATGCGTTAATGATTGCAATTTAAGTATATTATTTCTGACATGAAGATCTATTGCAAGATCTAACAACATAACCATATCTGAAAAGTATTTAATAAAATTTTTCCACATTCGAAATCCATACACATCTAATGGCTGTATTTTTCCCGTTATACCAGTCGGAATAGTTAGTAAAACAATATCTGTTGCAAATTCTGATCTAGTTTCTGCAATAATATTAGGAAACTGATCAGTCCATGAGTCTAGTAGTAAAACTGATTTCGCTCCAATATTTGGAAAATATACATTTTTTAATCAAGTTTTTACATGTTGCGATGTTAATTTGCCTGATTTTGAAGCCATAATATAAATATTAGATGCTTTAAATATATTTTCCTGCACTCTTGGACCAAATATTCCACCTATTCTTTTAATACTATGAAAAGAAGCAACAATAATCTACCATCAGCGGTGATGGTCAGCTGTATAGTGTAACTATGCGTGGTTGATGATATTGACTGTACTACAGTTTGTACCTTCTTTTGTCAATTCTTCTTCTTTTTTCTCAATTGTTCTCACGGCTACTTAAAATCAGTTGTTCTCACTGCTACTTAAAATCAGTTGTTCTCACTGCTACTTAAAATCAGTTGTTCTCATGGCTACTTAAAATCAGTTGTTCTCACTGCTACTTAAAATCAGTTGTTCTCATGGCTACTTAAAATCAGTTGTTCTCACTACTACTTAAAATCAGTTGTTCTCACGGCTACTTAAAATCAGTTCTCACAAATCTTAGGCAGATTAAAAATTAAACGTTTTAAAAATGGCTGGCGAATTGTTGGAACCACTGAATCGTGAGGAAGTAAACAATAATTCAACTTTTCGCTAATATAGACACAGGATGCAGTCCTACAAAATATATATGAAAAAAGTATTCTAAAATATGAAGCATGAAAATCCAAATATTACATAGGCTGAAAAGGATTGTAGAAATTTGCTTAAGTTTATTAGAATGTAAATAACTTTGTTGAATTGTTGAATATTGTCGCGTTACGTGTTGGATTATTTTATGTGATTATTTTATATGACATGTACACCACAGCACAAAAATTATACATATAAAACTGCAGAATAAAATAATTATTTGCTAATTTATAAAATTAGAATAAAAAGTAATTTAAAATTATTATAAAATATTTACACGTTTATGAAAACACATTGCCAATAGATATAGTGTTACCAGGTATGTAAATATGAAACCGGAATTTTTGTAGAGAAAATACACGTTTATTGTATGAAAATGATAAAAAATATTTTATTCGAAGTATTGCCCATCGCTAGCTATACATTTTTCCCACCTGTCTGAGAATTTGTGGATGCCACGCCAAAAAAGCTGTTGCTCTTTTGAGGCAAACCAGTCATCGAGCCATTTTCGTACATTTTCGTAAGAAGTGAAGCGCTACTCAGTAAGTGCATGTCCCATCGATGCAAATAAGTAGTAATCGGACGGAGCCAAGTCTGGTGAGTAAGCCGTATGCGAAAGTATTTCCCAACTAAACGCCTCAATCGTTTCCTTGACCAGTTTTTCTGTGTGTGATGGTGCATTATCATGAAGCAAAATCACTTTGTGTTGCCTTTTTTGATATTCTGGTCGTTTTTCACGCAAAGCTTGATTCAAATCGATCATTTGTTGTCGGTAGCGTTCAATATTAACGGTTTCGCCAGGTTTTAGCAGCTCATAATAGATCACACTCTTCTGATCCCACCAAACATAGAGCATTGTCTTCCGTCCATAGCGATTTGGCCTTGCAGTCGATGTCGATGGTTCGCCTGGAGTCACCCATGATCTTTTACGTTTAGGATTCTCAAAATATATCCACTTTTCAGTCACAATTCGATGGAGAAATGACTTTCTTTTGTACCTGGCGAGCAGCATTTCGCAAGCGGTTTTTCGGTTTTCCTGCTGTCTTTCATTCAGTTCATGTGGATCCCATTTTCCCATCTTCTGGATCTTTCCCATAGCTTTCAAACGTATGGAGACGGCTTCTCGTGTCACATTTAATTGATCCGCGAGTTGTTGTTGCGTTTGAGCGTTATCCTCATCCAACAATGTTTGCAATTCGCTGTCTTCAAACTTTTTCGGTGATCTTCCACGTTCTTGGTTTCTCACGTAAAAATCGCCACGTTTGAATTTTTTAAACCACTCGAGGCACTGTGATTTACCAAGAGCATGCTCACCATAAGCTTCGACAAGCATTCGATGCGATTCTGCAGCAGTTTTCTTCAAATGATAACAGAAAATCAATGCTGTCCACAAATCGTAGCTTCCAGGCACAAAATTCGATATGTTCAACGCTATTACAAACTATATGAAACTTGTATTGTTGTGAGTTGAAAACTTTTTGTCAGATGTCAACAAATAGAAATGGCGCCAATGACGCGGTTTGACGGTAACTACATTGACAGTTAGGGCCATCTATGGGCAAATTCCGGTTTCATATTTACAGACCTGGTACCTAGTCCGTGATTAGTAATCATAAGTAGTGTCTTTTAAGACGCTCATACGGTTCTCTTGTGATTAGTTTACGACATTTTAAGACTGTGCTTAAGACGATTTTAAATAATAAGAATCAATTATGAACAATACCGGGATTTGACGTGCTTTCGTATTTGTATTGCGTAAATAATGAAAAGTTAATAAAATAAGTACTGCCTTTATTTCTTACGTAATAAATGAATAAAATATTGTCTAGTTACACAATATTATCTGAAAATAAAGACAAATGTAAATATTAGGTTGTTCGGAAAGTTCGTTTCAAATTTTTGAAATATTGGGTAAGTGCAAAAGTTCGTGCGGAGTTTCAATAGATGGAGTTATAAGCGTCGTAAAGTGTTGTCATTAATACTTCCATCTACATATTATATAACGTTGGAAAGGTGACGTCTTCAGCTGTTATTAAAAAAAAAATCATTTGTTTTCATACAAACTGCTTCGAGAAATATCACTTTAAAAATGAGTATCGATAAGGTGCATTTACGGCATGTTATGCTTTACGAGTTTCGGAAGGGAATAAACGTTGCCGCAGCCGTAAAAAACATTCAGGATGTTTATCAGGATGAATAAATTAAGAGCGTAATATTTTACACAAAGAGGAACTTTATTGAAGCAAATATGTACCGTTTTGTTCAACGACCTTGGCCCATCTTTCAGGAAGCTGCATGATGCCTTTGCTCCAAAATAAAGGTTTCTTATTGGCGAAGAATTTATCAAGATGACTTTTGAGGACTTTCAAAGACTCGAATTTCTTGTCCCGAAGAAAATTTTTTAAAGAAAGAAATAGATAGTAGTCAGATGGGGCAAGGTCGGGAGAATATGGAGGATGAGGAAGAACGTCCCATTCGAAGTCTAACAGCTTCCTACGGATAGACATTGCGACGTGAGGTCTGGCGTTATCATGATGGAAAACAATTCCACGCCTGTTGGCCAATTCAAGGCGCTTCCGTGCGATGGCAGTCTTCAGTTCGTCCAGTTGAAGGCTGTACTTCGCCGCGTTGATGGTTTCGTTTGGTTGAAAAAGCTCATAATATACCACGCCCTTAAAATCCCACCAGATACTCAGAAGAACCTTTTTCGCGTGAAGCCCCGGCTTGGCCACTGTTTGCGTAACCCCTCCAAGGGTCGGGGGTATCCATGATGGATTTCCCCTGCGTTACCAAAAAAAAAAATCAAGCGTATACATAGGAGTATACATATTTGTAACAGTGATTAAAAGTAATATATTTGAATTAACGTTTTTTAAGAGTTCTCTTTTTATTTTTTTATAATAGAAAATACAAAAAAGAACTTATTTAAAATTCAAATTGTGTGATATACTCACGTCATGGTCTACATTTACTTATTATTGCTTATGCACGTTAGCCTTTCAATATATATTTTCCTTACATGTTCGGCTTATTGCAAGGAATATTGCTGTAGCCTCAATGGTCAAGTTGGTTAAGAAAATAAATCATTGAGGCTATAGCAATATTCCTCGCAATAATCGAAATATGTAAGAAAAGTACGTAATGAAAGGCTAACGTGCATAAGCAATAATAAATAAATGTAGACCATGACGTGAGTATATCACACAATTTGAATTTTAAATAAGTTTTTTATATTTTCTATTATAAAGAAATAAAAAGAGAGCTCTTAAAAGACGTTAATTCAAATATTTTACTTTTAATCACTGTTACAAATATGTATACTCCTATGTATACGCTTGATCAGTAAATTATTCTTTAAATTTAATGATACTATTTAATTATCACGTAATTGTGCAATATTTGGAATAATAGAACGCTCACAGCTCGCAAAACATATTATACTATTTACATTTGTCTTTATTTTCAGATAATATTGTGTAACCAGACAATATTTTATTCATTTATTACGTAAGAAATAAAGGCAGTACTTATTTTATTAACTTTTCATTATTTAAGCAATACAAATACGAAAGCACGTCAAATCCCGGTATTGTTCATAATTGATTCTTATTATTTAAAATCGTCTTAAGCACAGTCTTAAAATGTCGTAAACTAATCACAAGAGAACCGTATGAGCGTCTTAAAAGACACTACTTATGATTACTAATCACGGACTAGGTACACGCGAGTGAGGCGCGCGCGTCGGCCCTGAGTGTTATATAGACAAGAGCGCTTATTCGTTAAATTTAACACGCTCTTCTGCAAAAATTACTTGTCGGACGCAATTTTGCTAAAGGAAAAAGTTGTTTGTTTTAGCATAAAGTATCATGTCCTGTATTCCGAATGCGGGAATTTCGGATCACCCAGTATATACTGCTCAAAAGAATTATGGCATAGATAATTTATTGTCGAAAATTGGCCAACTTTGACTGGCGATTACTTCGCGAAAAATTATTGTAGACTAATGACTTTTTTTCAAAATGAAGCTTGAAGTCTCTACTTTAAGAATGTATCTCCATCTTTTGCATGTGATGCACCTCTACTCCTGTAACCCTTGACATCTGAGGGCATGTTTGGTATACTGAAAATTGCAAAGTTTGACGGAATGCACGGACGTGGACAATTTTTTTCGGGGACGCTGTTTGTATCTTCATAAAGTTCAAATATTCCCCTTCAATTTGAAAAAAAAAATGGAGTCGCTACAATTTTTTTTCGCAAAGTTACAGCCTTTCAAAAATATCGTTGTTTTTGGCCTTCAGGCCAAGTGTGCATGCATGTGTGTGTATCGGTGACAGAAGAGATAAAGAGCCCATGATTCGTCACTTCCACAGTAATTATTGACAGTCAATTTTGAGATATAGCACAATAACCATAACATATCCAAAATTATCTAATTAAGATATCTTATGCAAAATCTCTAAAAAGGTATAGGATAATATTTAACGGACATCTATTATATATCCAACGATATCAGGGATAATTTTGAACATAATATGTACATAACATAAGTTTTTACAAGTACAAATGATATCATGTTATAACAATTTTACACGTTTATTAGTAGTATCCAATATTTAATTTATCATTATTTATTAGAACACTGAGTTATATGATTTTTTTACTTGTTATTATAACAAATTAATTATTATAACAATGCAATAAAAAATATTTAATACAAAAAATCTTGGCGCGGCTGCACCAAAAACTATTTCGAAGATGTATATACATAAAAGTCTAATTAGATATAAAATATTACAAGTACAAAATTTACAAGTACATTTTATTATAATAAAAATGCTGTCATGTATGTATTAAACAAGTTTTAGTCCGATATAGTTTTTGGTGCAGCCGCGCCAAGATTTTTTGTATTAAATATTTTTTATTGCATCGTTATAATAATTAATTTATTATAATAACAAGTAAAAAAATCATATAACTCAGTGTTCTAATAAATAATGATAAATTTTGTAAAAATTAATGTTATTGACATCTTTTGTAGCTAGTTTTTCTTGAATTTTCTTGAATAATAATAACCTTTAAAAGATATCTTTTTAAAATATTGGACAAATATTATTAATAAACATGTTAAATTTTTATAACACGATATAATGTTTACTTGTAAAAACTTATGTTATGTACATAATAAATATATATCTTAAAAAAAGGAAATAATTTGAATTTGAGATTTCTAATATCACTTCTTTTGGTATAAGTTTTACTTGTAAAAACTTATGTTATATACACATATATACTTAAAAAAGATAATTTGAATTTGTAATAATAACCTTTAAAAAGATATCTTTTTAAATATTGAACACTATTAATAAACGTGTTAAAATTTTATAACACGATATCATTTTTACTTGTAGAAAGTAATGTTAAGTACATTATAATAATAAGTAAAACAGTCATATAACTCAGTGTTATAATAAATAATGATAAATTAAATATTGGACACTACTAATAAACGTGTAAAATTGTTATAATATGATATTATTTGTACTTGTAAAAACTTATGTTATGTACATAATGTACAGGGTGATTCAAAACAACCTTCTATTATTAAAAGTATAAAATCCTGATAAAATTCTAAAACAACTTTTCCTTTTGCAAAATTTTGGCAAAAGCTTAGATTTTAAATTATTAACAAAAATAGTAGACCTATTGCGGGTCGGGTACGGGAGGTAGATAGGTGCGGCACAACTCACCGTCAGACGTGGGCGCTAACGCGGAGTACCCGCAGCAATCAGCTGATCACACTACACATGTTATACACTAGCTACGTTCCAATATTCATTGCCAGCATAAAAATCTGTATTTTGTATCTGTAATGTGGTGCGACGGATGTCTTGCTCGGTTGGGATACAGCTCGGCGTATCTTCGAGCAGCAGCGGCGACCTGGCCATGACAGGCTCCGAGTGTCAATAGCATGTCATAATATTCTTCGTTCGTGCATGCTGCCATATCGTCTTGACGTTAACGCTTCCAATAACCGCAGGATTATTGATTAACACATCGATTGTTCCAACGCATTTATACGATCGTCGCGGGATGTCCATTGGTCCATCCCCCACCACGCACGACCGCCGCTTCGCATTGGTCGTGCAATGAATACGAGTGAATGAGTGAGAAAGAGACAGAAAGACTCGGAGAGACCGAGAACGTGCTTGCATGTGTGTGCGCGTACAATCCTGGCTGTTTTTCAAAATTTTTGCCAGTTATAACAATCACCTTACGTCACAGAAAATACAGATTTTTATGCTGGCAATGAATATTGAAACGTAGCTAATGTATAACATGTGTAGTGTGATCAGCTGATCACACTACACATGTGTGATTGCTGCGGGTACTCCGCGTTAGCGCCCACATCTGACGGTGAGTTGCGCCGCACCTGTCTATCTCCTGTACCCGACCCGCAATAGGTCTACTACTTTTTTTAATAATTTAAAATCTAAGCTTTTGCCAAAATTTTGCAAGAGGAAAAGTTGTTTTAGAATTTTATCAGGATTTTATACTTTTAATAATGGAAGGTTGTTTTGAATCACCCTGTATATCTTAAAAAAAGGAAATAATTTGAATTTGAGATTTATAAAAATATTAAATATACGATTTCTCAGTTGGCGCTACTGTTTTAATATATCCCTTTTTTTGTATAAGTTTTACTTTTAAAAACTTATGTTATATACACATACATAAAAAATAATTAAATTAAAAATTAAATTAAAAATTAAATTAAAAATTAAACTAAAAATTAAAAATAATTAAAAAAAATAATTTGAATTTGAAATTTCTAAAAATAGCACAATATGTGTTGCGCTTGTACTTGGCGCCTTTTTTACCTTTTTGTTCAAAAAGATTATAATAAATTTTACATGTAATCATTTTTACTTGTAAAAAGTTATGTTAAGTACATTATAATAACAAGTAAAACAATCATATAACTCAGTGTTATAATAAATAATGATAAATTAAATATTGGATACTACTAATAAACGTGTAAAATTGTTATAACATGATATCATTTGTACTTGTAAAAACTTATGTTATGTACATATTATATATACAGAGTGATTCAAACCACTCGTACAGCCCTTTTATTTCGATTATATATACAGGGTGATTCATTATCTTATACAGGAACTTAATACCTCGCCTGTAATAAAATTGGATATCTGATGTATATAGTCATCGACAAGTTTCAAAGTCTGCAAAAAACAGTAAATACTATATAATAATATATAATATATAAGTGAATATTATAATCCGTAACCTTTGCATCTGCATCTGCTTCTGTATAATCAATTGCAGTAGTAAATATTACATTTGTTTATTATTATCTAAAAATAAATACAATTCATTAATTATATTATAAAGATTCAATTTGTTTTAGCGTAATATAAATAAAATATACTAATATCAAAGCTGAATCTGTATCATTCAAAGGATCAGATATATCCAATCCATTACTTGCATTTATTCCTATTTTCTCAGTCATAACATCTATTTCGACAACCTTATCGTGTGAAATATTGTAACATGCTTTAGCCTTAGAGAAATTTTTGTAATTATTAGTATCTGATATACAGTAACTAATGCGTTTAAAACTTCGTTCTGTATGCCAGATCCAGGAATTACTCTATAAGAATAAGACTGTAAGTTAATTACATACAAATAATATTAATGAATAAACGCATAAAACCTATTTCAACTAAAAATATATTAAAAGTATAAAACTTTATATTAAAAAAATTATATTTACTTGATCGTCTTGTTTTCGGTGAGAATGTGAATATCCTCCATCGGTGGCAGATATCGCAGATACAAACTATATTATCTGTTATACAAGCAATTGGAAAATTGCCCAGATATAGCGCATGAAGAGGAAGAAGGGGCCGACAACCTTATTGAAATATATTTTTTTTTATCTTTTATTTATTCTTAATATTCTTTCATATAATTAGTTTTTTGTAATTTGAATGTATTACAACTTTATTTTATATTACTTTAATCCGTAACCTTTGAATCTGCATCTGCTTCTGTATAATCAATTACAGTAGTAAACATAACATTTCTTGTATTATTATCTAAAAATAAATATAATTCATTAATCATATTATAAAGATTATTATATTTGTTTTAGTGCAATATAAATAAAATATACTAACATATCAAAGCTGAATCTGTATCATTCAAAGGATCGTCAGATATATCCAATCCATTACTTGCATTTATTCTTATTTTCTCAGTCATAACATCTGTTGTTTCGACAACCTTATCGTGTGAAATATTGTTACATGCTTTAGCCTTAGAGAAATTTTTGTAATTATTAGTCTGATATACAGTAATTAATGCATTTAAAACTTCGTTCTATATGCCAGATCCAGGGATCTGATATACAGTAACTAATGCATTTAAAACTTTGTTCTATATGCCAGATCCAGGGATTACTCTATCTATTAATGACATACAAATAATATTATTGAATAAACACATAAAACCTATTTGAACTAAAAATATATGAAAAGTTAAGTTTAAAACTTTATATTAAAAGAATTATACTTACTTGATCGTCTCGTTTTCGATGAGAATGCGAATATCCTCCATCGGTGGCAGATATTCGGCATCGTTCAACAACAAATGAAATGGTTCTCTTATGCCAAATATCTTAGAGATCAATCAATAAAAATTTTAGCAGATCCGACGCACATCGTGAAAAAACTTGGACAAGTCAACTTTCAGTCGAAAATGTGAGCGCAGCATTGTGATATCTTTGAGGTTAGGAAGCTTCAAAACCGAAATGAGTGATTGTCAAACCTTCGCTGTCGCTCATTGCTCGACGTAAACTACCAACGTTGCGATCACGTTGCTCGTGTTCGACTCGGGGTGCGTTTCACGCATATGCGCGCATTATCTATAGTTATGTCACATATACTATAAAAAATGCGCGCATATGCGTGGAAACGGACGCACTCTAAAATTCACGTGCTGTATAATATAATATATATTTAAAATAAAAACTAGCAATATTTTATTTTTATTTCACCTCCTGTTCTACCAACCGATATTCTTCTCTCTCTTATTCCCTATCGCTTGCTCACTCGCACTCGCTGCTCTTACTTCTTCAGCGCGCTCGTAACGCCTCTGGTTCGGAAAAACGAGAGTACAAATCCCCTCTCCTCGGCGGTCTATTCTTCTCTCTCTTATTCTCTATCGCTTGCTCACTCGCATTCGCTGCTCTTTGCATCTTCAGCGCGCTCATAACGCCTCTGTACCGCGATTCTGTAACTCGTTATTGGAGTTAACGACACTTTCGTTATCGTTGCGCAGCTTTTGTATACCGTAGAAAAGCTGCGCAACAATAACGAAACTGTCGTTAACTCTAATAACGAGTTACAGAATCGCAGCACTAGTGTCGAAAAAACGAGAAGCACAAATCCCCTCTCCTCGGCGGTCTAGCGTTTCTTTCTTACTTTCTTACTGAATCGTAATTTCTGTGATTCAGACTTTAATCTTAAAATATATCCACTTAGAGACAACGCAAAAAGCACAAGAACACTTTTCTTCCTATTTTTTAAGGCTGAATCGATTGGGACTAAAAAAACGTCGATCGGTTTCAGCCATTCCTGAGATATGAATATCTCACCTCGTTTCAACTCGCAGTTTCGCGTATTAATAGCCCACCGTGCCTCTTGATATGTTATTGTTATCAAAGAAGCACGGTAGTGCTTTGCGCCAAGTTCAAGCGCAACGAAGTGGTGCCTGAACGGCGCGAGCACACCGTGCCTATATTACGCGAAACTGCGAGTTGAAACGAGGTGAGATATTCATATTCAACCATGGTAAAATCGATGCAAAGTTTTTTTTAAGTCCCCTTACGAATTCGCGGGCTCCAAAAGTAGGAAGAAAATGTTCTTGTGTTTTTTGGATACGTTGTTTCTGGATAGAGTATATTAAGATAAAGTCNTGATTGCATTAAAACCTTTTTTTTCCGTGATACATTTGCTAGTCTATGTGATTCATGCAATTATTTCAACTGTGAGTGCGATCTTGTATTACATTGAGAAACATATTTCTTTTTCTCTTTACTAAAAAGTAATACTTATAGTAGATACATGATTTGCATACTTGTAACACTCTATACATGTATAGAGGTACATTTTAAATGCAACCATGATACCATGTTGTAATATTACTTCGCACAATGACGGATATATAAGACACAAATAATAACAAAATAAAGAAAGAAAATCGTACATTCCCTAGTTTTCGTAATTATGAATACGTTCGCGAAATTTGAACATTTGTGCTTCTTTTGTACAATTTTATACGTTCTATGTTACTTATTTTCTTTATTTTATTAAACGTATTTATTTTATTTGATATGTTTGTCCTTTATAAGTTTTCCTTCATAAATCTTTTATTTATTCGATAAATTTTTTAATTTTCTATTGAATACATTATTTGCTTTTATACTACCGTTATTATATCGTGTGCGGGAATATATCTTAACAGTCATTAAAAATTTTAATGCCTGCATACGATGATTGTAACACTTTTTATGAATGTCAAACCATTCAGCATGCATTTTATTAGTGGCATGTATACCTTCATTTATCATCTTTTCAAGAAGTTGTGTGGATGCCCAGTGATGTTGCCACGAACGATTAAAAGCCATTAACTGTGTTTTAATGATATTTATAAAAAGATTGTTGGTCGAACTAATTTCGTGACCATCGGCGCATCTTCGTCCGCATTAGGATATTCCCGATATTCGATATATTTTTCATTAGCTGTTACATCTTTTATTGGTGTTTTTAACATTATTTGACGACAATAGTTACAATCATTTTTTTCAATACATCGTCGTGCTACATATCCTGCAAAGAATGTAATAGCATTTTCATCATAATTACTTATTATATTCATATTTTCAATGTCTACATCATCGTATTTCTCTACAATTTCTGCATGTTTATCGAACAATTCTGTTTCTGAATCAACATCATTATCAACAACAACAGCGTCAGTATTATTAACACTTATGCAATATTCAATCGTTTTCATGAGATGATTCGGCTGATTAATAAGAGCCTCACTTTCAGAACATTGAACGTTGCCCTTATCGCTTGCCAGAATGTAACCCATAGAAAGAATAACAGACAGTCGTACCATTCTTGCGGTTGGATTAGGATTAAATCTTCCGCATTGTCGAAGTTTTGAAAACAAATGTTTCACTGAATCTTGATTACATAAACCTGTTGCAAGTTCAAACTTATCATATTTACGTGAAAGTATCTTATACAAAGTAAGAATAGCTTGTGTTGTAATCACGAAACCTTTGAAGCATGGAACTTGAAATACTTTATTCGGAAATTTTGACCATCCTGAACACCACTGCACAAAATTAGTCAAAAGTATTTCAATATCAGGATTTTTTTGGGATAATGGCCGTTTTCCACCAAATTTAACTTTAATATAAGAATTGCAAGCATCTATTACGTTATTCATATATTCAGCAAAATCAGCCGTAGCTTTCCATGTATTAGAATCTAATTCTTTTTCGTCACCGGCTATTTTAATTGCAGCTGCGAATTTATTACTAAATAATTGAAACGCTCTTTTCACGTTCATTGCTTCAAAACTATTTGGACGAATGTGTGCCTCTGTTATATGGGATAATAAATTTGAGCCTCCTTTTGTAGCATTATCGATACACCACGTCTTAATAAAATCTGAATATGATGCAATTATTTCCCCGTTGCAATATATCTTATCATGTGTTCTAAGGAAACTAGCTAATCTTTTAATTAAGTGCGGGAAGTCGAAGGAAGCATAATAGTTTTTATTTTTATATATAAAAAATGGTGTTTGTACTTCAACACCGAGTTGACTAAACGCAGCTTGATTGTATACACCTTGATCACATGTCATGAGTTGCACATCAGCACCTGTTTCATTTAATTTGTCTAAACATATCTTCACTAATTCAACTATTTCCTTTAATTTTAAAGCATTTCAACAAGTTCAACAAATACGCTAAAGGTTGTCGCCACGGATGATGTGCATTCAAACTATCAAGGCAAAGCACAAATACGCACTTAGCTCTTTCGTTTATTCTACCTGGAGGTCCTAGATCGACAAGACCTTCTATTTCATCTAATTTTAAAGAATATTCCTCATAACTTTTTATATACATTTCATCCCATTTTAAGGCACACACTCGTTCCTTCTGAGGTATTTGCGATATTTTTTCTTTTAATTTTTTAAATAAAAAATCGCAAAATCCCGGTTTTATATCATACTTTTCTAACCATCTTCTAACTATCTTCTAACCATCTTCTAACTGTTCGCTGTCCGGGAAAATTGCAACCTGCTTTCTTTAAGCGACAAAATGCTGACGCTGAATGATAACATAATTGCTTAGAAAGCATTTTTTCTTCCTCTTGTAACGGCCGAACTCCGCGGTTCGGTCGTCGCTACGCGTTTCACGCGGATAATGCTCGTCGGAGTCCGGGTTCGAGGAGGAGTAAAGCAGCGAGACACTTGAAAATGGCAATAGAAATAACTTAGCTTTATTCTACGCTTACTGAGATATAAGAGTTCGGTCCCGAAGGCGTTGTCGCGGGCCGCGTCTATTAGGCGCGTCGGTACGGTACGGTGCGGTACGGTGAGCGGTACAAGCGCGCGTACGGACGGATAGGCCGCGCGGAAGGTGGGGCCTATTACGCGACGCGTGTAGACGGTAACGACGGTAACGGCGCAGTGATCGGTCTCGCTTCGCGACGCTGGACGTCTCGGACAATTATCGCCCAATACTCGTCTCGCAATCGCTCGCGTATAGATGGTCACCGGACCGGAGATTTCGACTCTCGGACGAACGCACGCACGCAAGTCGCGGAATACGCGAAGTGATTTCGTCCGTCGGGGCCGAGGACTCTCGACAGAGAAGGCGTACGCACCTTCCCTTTTCCCTACGTTCGCGGAGGAAAGCGACTAAGTGCTGCGGACACTCAGTGGAGACGGCGGACACACCGTCCCGGGTTCTTGGTCGTTAGACGGATCGCCTAAAGGCTGAGTACGCTCAGCGGAGGAGTTCGCCGACGGACGAACCCCTGACTCAAGGCGGCGGGTAAAGGCGAGAGACTGTCGAGTACGCTCGACTGAGCACGCGCACGCACGAACCCAGGAAGACGGGAGACGGCCAAGTATCGAGTACGCTTGATCGAGACTGCGGACGCACAATCCCGTTTGCTTAGTCGCCGGTCGGGTAGTCGGAATACGGAAAGCAGAGCGAAAGGGTCCGGATATTCTCTCTTTCGGCATACAAGCGTCTAGATCGAATCGGCGGTACGGATCGGTCTGCTGTCTAGAAGCTCGATCGCCGCCGTTTTATAGTTGATCGCGCTACAATTGATACGGCGGCGATCGAGCGGCGCGCCTATCGGCGCGAGGCACGGCGACGGCGCGTGATCGCCGCGGCGCGCGATAGCGGTGGCGCGAGATAGCGGTGGCGCGATCGTTTCGATAGCTTAAGGTGGCAAAGCGCCGTTCTTCGGCCCGACAGGTGGTCGGTCGGGCCGGTAGTAACGAGGTGCATCTGCGCCTCGTTACACTCTGTATATTGTGTGCGCGGAATATGCAGTTGCAAATGTATCATACTTTTTGCAACAGGATTAAGTTTTTGTTTATTTATCAAATTCTTTAATATTTGTTTTTCCGACTTTTGACTTTTACATTTCTCACGCGCTTGTGTCATATATCGCAACTGATAATTTAAACGTTTAATTTTTTTTCGTAAATTAAGATTTTCTATTCTTAAAGCCTTGATAATTCAATCTGGATTGTTATCTGGATTTTCTTTACTTTGCATGCATTTTTCCTTACGTTTCACATTCTCACGTGTATGTGGTTCTGGTTCCAAATGCATCCATTCCATGACATCTTCCTCTTCTGCAGTAATGTCGAAAAGTACAGTTCCAGATCCATATGTTCGTACTGCAGACTGTTGAAGTTCTTCCTTTTCTAATATAATATTTGGTGATTGGGTAAAGATAATTCTACAACGTCCCTTTGTACCTCTCTTATTTCTATATTATCTTTATGTGCAGAAGAGGCATCTTTGTCGTACGGAATTGGTACGGCATCTCTACGCAATTTTATTTTTTGTGGGTTTTTAAAGGACGTCACAACAAAATGATCTTCGCACAATCCCGCAGCTCGAAGGGTATTCGGATACCATGTCTCCAACTTAGTATTTTCTGTAACAAAAAATAAAAAAACAAGCGATTACGCGTTTATTTCTGACTTTCGTAGCAAGAGATTTGTATATGTATTCCAGTAGAATAATTGTGTATTATACAGTAAGCATCATGAAATGAAGAATTTTATGATGGTTGCACTAAGATATTTGGCATCAAGTCATGGTTTCGTCTGAATATAATTTGAAAATAATATTTGTTCTAAATATCATATTACACATTTCCAATTTAGGATTTTTTGTTTTTCTTTGGATATTATTATATCAATTATTTTTATATTTAATAATTAATAATAAAGCATTTAATATTTAATAATGAAATCATAACTGTCAGTTTTTCATACTACAAAGCAACAATCACATTTTTCAATATTTAGAGCATTTTCAGACAAAAAAATTGCAATTGGGAAATTATGAAATAATTTTAATAAAATAAGAAAAAGAATTATAGGTGAATGTTATATAAATATTTCAATAATCTTTGTATTTATTAACGTTTTATTACATTATTTTTAAAAACCAACTTAATTTTTTACTGAAAAATTATAAGCACTGTACAGGGTGTCCCGAAATTAAATGTCAAAACTTCAAAAGCGTGTAGAGGATCGATAAAGTAAGAAAAAAGTCCTTTACAGATTTGCTCGTTTTAACTTCCTTGTGAAGAAAATCACAAAAAAACAAAAAAAGTGTTTATTTAATATTTACACTTATTTTTTTATTAATTTGTTTACACTTATTTATTACTTTACTTAATAAATAGATTGTTCAAAATGTTGACCTTTTGCAGCAATGCAAACATTGCATCTATTACTGACAGCTTGTATTGCAGCCAAACACTAATCTTATGATATTTGATGCACAGCAGCCACGATTCGATTTCTTAGCTTTGCCCCCCACACAAAGAAATCCATAGATGTTAGATCGAGTAATTGTGATGGCCAAGATATAAAACCTCAACGTTCAATCCATTGTCAAAAAATCTAAAATAAGTTTTATCTGAAATAAAATTTCAGTGAAATCTTACTTCCACTGATGAGAAATAATAAAATATAAATGGAACAAAAGAAAAAGATTTGTGTGCAGTGACACAGTCAGTATTTGCAAACTGCATCAATAACATGAACAATCGTTGTTATTCACTGATTCTTTTAGCGAAATTTTTGCAGTGCTATATTTAGAGCAAAAGCTTCTATTACAACTATAATGTTTCAATAAAGAATGCACTGATTATATTTTAAAGAGTATCGCGCGGATTGTGAGAATTTTGTGGTACTGAGATTTAGAATGCAACGTTGTTAAAATAATATGTAATATTAGAATGATAATAAGCCGAACAGTTGCAATTACAAGGTATCAAACTTTTTTACCATTTCAAAATTGAAATAGCAAAAAACGGTGAAATATTCCTTTTACTGATACAATAAAAAACATTTTTACTGATTCACTTTAAGAGAATACATATACGAATCTGCCTTTCTTTAAAAAAAAGGACGTTAATATATGAAACAGTAAGATCCCTGCGAGGAATGATTCGTCGATCGACATCGAAAACCACATAACACAAGATCTCCAAGGAATATGCTAGAGACTTTACGAAGTTTGGAAGACGTTTTGAAGTCTTCAGATTTCTTTCGGACGTTCTTAGGACGTAAAACATCCTCTAGACGTCTTTCGGACGTTCTTGTGATCGCGTGCTGTCTAGGAACGACGTCAGTTAGATGGTTGCTCGTATCAATTATCAATGATATATGGCCTTTCATTACATTCTCTAAGTTTCAATTGTTAATTTAACGATTCCTTTCACAAGTCAAATATTAACATGCTGATTTGAAACATAATGCGAAAAGCTCGAAAATAAATGCGAAGCAGAGAAGAGATTAACAATGAATGATTATTATTTAATATGCAACTTACAATTAAATGGACGTCAATTCGACAAGTCATTCTTCGCTGAGATAAAGATCTACCTGTATTGTATATCCATTGATGATATCTTGCGTCGTTTTGCATGGGAAACCTGAATAGGCGCTTTCCATTACATTTCCCATTACTGCAATTTTTGTACACACAGGTATTTGAATAGCGAACTGCACGGAACTGATTTGACATTGTATATTAATTTAGAATATATACAGTGTTATACACTGTATGAAAAAAAAATATGAAAAAAAAAAATCACAACACATGACAAGAAAAAGAAAAAAAAGAAGAAGAATAGACGCGATTCAACACACGCGTAAGCATACGCGATGTTTATATATAATCGCGTTAAGGTAAAGAAATCTGAAAAAAATAAGTGTTGTGAAATCTCGTTGACTCGCTAAGATAAGAAACACTGAAAATCCGCACAAGAACGAGAATCGTTAGAATACGGATTACGAAGTGCAGTCGTAAAGCTCGCCGCGAGTACTGATGACTGTCGCCGATAGATTGCCACGCCGCTCGTGTCAGAATACCTCTCCGAGGGGAGAGAACGTTAAGCGTTGCGCTTCTGTTGTTTCAAAGCCAGCAGATAATCACGATTGAACACTCGTAAAGTCAACTGAATTTTAACCATCTCGTAGAAACAAGTGCTTCAACTCATCAATATAAATGTAGAGGAAAGTAACCGAAACAGCCAAAAATCTCCTACAGAAAGGAAGAGATTTGAGCAGAAATTCATATTCAGTAGCTTCGAGACATTAAGTCAATTAGACATTCCATGTTAATGTAAGTTGCATATTAAATAATAATCATTCAGTGTTAATCTCTTCTCTGCTTCGTATTTATTTTCGAGCTTTTTGCATTATGTTTCAAATCAGCATGTTAATCTTTGACTTGTGAAAGGAATTGCTCAATTAACAATTGAAACTTAGAGAATGTAATGAAAGGCCATATATCATTGATAATTGATATGAGCAATTTCAATCGGTTCAATCGAAGAGCGTTCCATTGTGTAGGTTACAATTCGTTATATAGATAATATTTATAATCGTAACATCGTGAAAGATGCCGATGATTCAAAAACGCTAAGATTTAGTTTCATAATTAATTTTAACCGGAGTTTAAGACTTATTGAGACAAACTTGCATAGTCGTATTGTTCATATGCATAACTGAAGTAGAACAAATAATTATATGAAAGTGAAGATGATGTCAAAATTAAGTCAAAATAATTTTGACGTTATCTTGACCTTTGATGATTATTTGTTCTAGAGAAGGAAACAGATTAATTAAATGTATTGGGTGAGTGCAAAAGTTCGTGCGGAGTTTCAATAGATGGAGTTATAAGCGTCATAAAGTGTTGTCATTAATACTTCCATCTACATATTATATAACGTTGGAAAGGTGACGTCTTCAGCTGTTATTAAAAAAAAAATAATTTGTTTTCATACAAACTGCTTCGAGAAATATCACTTTAAAAATGAGTATCGATAAGGTGCATTTACGGCATGTTATGCTTTACGAGTTTCGGAAGGGAATAAACATTGCTGCAGCCGTAAAAAACATTCAGGATGTTTATCAGGATGAAGCACCAGCTAAACGAACTGTGGAAAAATGGTTTGCTAAATTTCGGCGCGGAGAATTTAACCTTGAAGACGAGCCACGCTCTGGTCGACCTTCTGACATTGATGACGATGTTTTGCGTACTTTAGTGCTCAATAATCCGCGAATTTCAACAGAAGAAGTTGCTACAGCACTAAACGTTGACCGATCAACCGCTTTTCGGCGTTTAAAAAAGATGGGATTCGATTTGAAGCTCGATATATGGGTGTCCCATTTGCTGACCGAGAAGAACAAAATCAAGCGAATTTCTGCAGCCGTTTCTTTACTCGGGCGGCTCAATAACGAGTCGTTTTTGGATCGACTAGTGACGGGCGATGAGAAATGGGTCCTCTACAACAATGTTCAGCGCAAACGGACATGGAAACAATCAGGTGAGCATGGTGACGCAATGCCAAAGGCCAGTTTGCACCCGATGAAGGTGATGCTCTCTGTTTGGTGGGATTGCAAGGGCATAATCTATTTCGAGCTTTTCCCCGCTGGCGAAACGATTGATTCGGACAAGTACTGTCGCCAATTAACCAATCGAGAAATAAAAGAGAAACGTCCGATTTTGTCAAATCGCAAGGGAGTCGTCTTTCATCACGACAACGCCAGACCACACGTTTCGAAAAAGACGCTGCGCAAACTGAAGAGCCTGAAATGGGATGTCTTAACGCATCCACCGCATTCTCCTGATATCGCACCATCTGACTATCACTTGTTCCGGTCATTGCAAAATTATTTAAATGGAAAAAACTTTGACTCTTTGGAGGCCTTAAAAAACGGCGTCTCTTCGTTCTTAGAATCTAAACCGCGCAGTTTTTATGATCGAGGCATCCGTATGCTGCCAGAATGTTGGGAAAAGATTATAGAAAACGATGGAGAATATATCATTGATTGAATAAAGATTTTTGTTTGCCTAATCACTGTGTGACTTTTACTCACAAACTCCGCACGAACTTTTGCACTCACCCAATAAAATATGTCTAATATAAATAATATAAAAGGCACGCTTGTACGGATTATGATTGGTTGATTTCCTTGTGCATATCAATGATGCGATTATGTAATTTTGTTTAGATAGGCTTTTAAAGAGTTGTCTTATTCAACCCAACAAAAAATATGTATATTTCGTTAATTTTTTTTGCGGAAGCGAAAAAGATCACATGATTAAAAGATTACGGGTTTTGAGAGTTTGCTTAATGATGTTTAAAGAATATATATACATTTTTCTACAAGTATGTAAGATTAAAAATATATAAAATATTGCAGTAAAAGCAAAGAGGTTGCAAATAGACGATTCCAAGGAATTTCTAAATGTGTGTGATTTAATTTTTCACAATTATTTTAAATAGCTTTTTATTTTCTATAAGTATAGCTATCGTCTGAACTACAATCGGAACACAAATAATAAAATAGTAGCATTTAGTACAAAAATCGTCTATTTCTGGCCTCTCGGTAAAGTTTAATAAAAAATATTAATTATTAATGAATTTGGTTAATTGTAGTTAAAACGGTAAAGAGAAGTCTATTTTATAATGCTGCCAAGTTGCAAGTCGATTGGTCAAATAGTTATTGAGATATCGTGCGCACCGTGGAACCTTCTTGTTTTCACTGCAATATTTTTCATATTTTTAATCTTATATGTAGAAATTTATATACATTCTTTACAAACATCACATTAAACAAACCCTCAAAACAAAAATCCTGTAATCTTAAAGAAACAGGATATTAATCTAAAAAATAGAAACGATCAGAAATAACCGCTCGGTACTTCTAATATTAACGAATTATATTCCGGTTAAAATAATATAAATCGTATAATATATTCCGGTTAATATAATATAAGTCGTATAATATATTCCGGTTAATATAATATAAGTTGTGAAACTGGACCTAAGTAAGACTTACGTTAAGCGAATGTTCTCTTGAAACTGAAAACATTAATAATAATAATAATGATAATTATATTTCTATTTATCTTTTTTTCTATACTATCTAACTATCTATCTATCTATTTCTCTATATCTATCTATCCATCTATCTATCTATCTGTCTATCTATTTATCCATCTATATCTATCTCTATATCTATCTATCTATCTATCTATCTATTTATCCATCTATCTTTTTTCTTCCTATGTATCATTGCAACCTATCCTGTTCTATCCATATTTCTTGCAAATGCAAACAATTAATATTACATTAATTTTTATATTAAAATATATTTTTTATACTATAACATGCTGAATTAATAATTAATAAAATTCAACAGGTTATACTATAAAAACAAACACTTACGTAAGAAAATTATTATATTATTAAAAAGTTTGCATTTATTTTTTGACGGAGATCACCATTTTCTCGCGGTTTCCGTTGAGCAACAATATGCACGTTATCTATTCGTAAAATTAAATAATAAAGTCGTAATTGAAATATGATAATAAAACTAATTTCTTTTTTTACTAGACTAAATTTATTTTTGCTACGAAAAGAAAAATGTAACAATGGAATATCTTTTACAAAACAAATAACATATCATTTAATTTTTAATTTAAATTTATTAACATAAATAAATTATTCTGTCATATACTTTAATAACAAATCATTTTTAAAAGATGTATATATTGGCTAAGAGTGGATTTCTATTAACTTTTCGTCTCTCATTATAATTCTCTCTTCTTTATTTGGGCATTAATACTAAATATTCTTTATATACATATACACTATATATGTGTCATTTATTTATATATATATTGTCATGTAATTAATATATTTAATCAAGCCGTAAGAACACGAGAAGAGAGGAAGAGCGAGCAAGTGCGCGAGAGAGAGAAAGAACGAGCGAGAGAGAGAAAGAGCGAGGTGTAGGAGTAGCGAGAAAAATCTCGCAGCTCACGCAGTCAATAAGCTAGACGAGCGGGAAAGAAACAGATAATATGTCGACGCTCGTCTAATCTCCCATGTGCTATCTCGCGTGCGTGAAAAATAATTCCTCGCTTCGCACGTTCCCTTGACACGAGACGCTACCGCGTCTTTTGATGTCTCTGGAGTGTGAAAGATGAAAGAAAAGCGGAGAGATGTTCACTTAGCGATAAGATCGCCACTACCTCGCCTCGTGTTTACTGCCGCGCGCCGCTCAGTAGTGAGACAAAGACGGAACGATTGTCTGTCGTCTGTCTTTTTCTAACCTACTATCCATTGCATGGAAGTAGTACGGACACGAACCTAGGTGCATTTTACTTTTATCACCGCGAAAGTGCGCCTAGCAGACGTAGTTTAGGCGCATTTTGGTCAGATGGCGTATCTAAAATGCGCCTAGCCGTACCCCCGAAATATGGCCGGTGGCCGCTCATTCTTCTCTCTGTTATTACATTGATGTAGTAACTCAAAGTCATTTAGTGAAGAGGCTTAAGGCTCGTCTACAATAGCTGTAAGAGTAAGGCTGTAAGGCTGTAACGTAAGCTGTCAGCGAATGAAAATATTTCATTTCGTGCCTTGCAACCTTACAGCCTTACTCTTACAGCTAATGTAGACGAGCCTTTACTCTTACAGCTATTGTAGACGAGCCTTTAGAGTTTCTACATCGACGTAAGGAAGACGTGTAAACGGACGCAGTGTAAATATGACAATAATACCAATATAAAAATTGAACATCTTAACTTGATTGTAAAATTGATTTATGTCATGAAAATTGTAATACGGGGTCCGAGATCAAGCAAATGATTTGGTGGTGTTAAATTCAACAAATGTAATATAATTTTTTTCTGACGCTTTCGCCGTTTAATCAAAATATTGCATCATCATATTTTCTACAATTTTCAAATATATAGCAACAAACGAGCATACGCTTTCCATATTTTCCATGATTAATTTTTTCCAAAATTGATAACCTAAAATTTTAATTTCATTTTTAGTTAAATATTATATTTTATTATATAAATTTTACTATATAGATATATACATATTTTATAATTTTCAAATTCATAATATAACCTAAAAGTTCACTTTATTTGTTGATTTATTTACATACTATTCTTTTCATATTCTAATTCTTTTATATTCAGACTACAATCACAATTATTTCATTTTTCGGCCTTTTATATTGGTACTAATGGAAATCCTTAACTCACTCGAAAGTTATTAAGTTATTTCAAATAGATTCAAATAGACTACAATCACAATCATTTCATTTTTCGGCCTTTTATATTGGTACTAATGGAAATCCTTGACTCACTCGAAAGTTATTAAGTTATTTCAAATAGATAAGCGTAAATGTGTAAACGCAACTCACCTTAAGTAGGAGTTATAACATTAGTGTTACTAAGTCGAAGTTAGAAGCCGTGTAAACGTAGTCTATATTACATTTATTTAATAACGTAGACATATGTTTATATAAAATTTTAAAAAATTTTAAATTAGCATTTTTTACGTATTTAAATATGTATTTTATCCCATACAAATAAATTTATATTAAATGTAGATACAATATTTTTAACCTTTATCTTATAATTATTGCTGTTGATATATTATTTAAAAATTATTTATTTAAAACTTTCTTGTACAAAAATACTGATGTAAATATCTTCATAAATATTTAGGACAGTTTTACGTTTAATCCATTTGTTTTATTTTAAGATATTACAAGAGGATGATGATTGTAATATATACCCACATAGCACCGCAATATTGCAGGAATATTACAGAAATGTTGCAGGAATGTTGCTACAATATTTCTTAAATGTTGCTGCAATATTGCAGGAATATTACTGAAATATTGCATAAATATCACAGCAATATTGCAAAAATACTTAATGTCCTAGGCATAAATCTCACAAAAATATCTCAAGCGTGGTCTACAATGGCAGTAAGCAGTAAGTAAACGTAAGCGATAAGAAATAAACCAATCACAGTCGATTATGACAAAAATAATCAACTGTGGTTGGTCCATCTTATCTTACTTACTACTTACTATCAAGAATATATTATTATAATAGTGCCCTAACTTTTGTTAACTTTTGTTAACTTTTGTATCGACCTTTGGAAATTTCAAAATTATTAAATTAACAAAAGTTAGGGCACTATTAATATATTCTTGATATTAAATAAAGTAAAAAAGTCTAATACTATTTTTTCTTTCGACGAATAGTTAGCGAGATATCGTAAGTTAAATGTTGAAAAAGTTACCAAGTTTTCTTTAAATATCTCAAAAAATATTAACCAAATAAAAAAATGTTTCAGACAAAAATTGTTCAAATTAATTGATAGAAAAAGAAAATATAACAAAAAATTCGGATTTCCATTTATGAAAATTGATTGTCAGTGAATATCTCAAAAGTGGCGCCATTTATAAACAAAATGCTATCGTTTTCCTGTCCTCCTTCAAGCCAAACAACTTTTGTCTGAAACATTTTTTTATTTAACGCAGTGTTTCTGAGATATTTGTGATGTGACATTAAAATGGAACACCCTGTATATAAATTATTTCACACTGCAGTATTGCGGCGATAATCAGAAATATTACGTGGCGGCCTGTCATGCTGGAATATAGCGGCAATATTCCTGTGATATTGCAATGAGATTTATCATCACGTGCAATAATGTTGTAATATTGCCACTATGTTGCCATACGATAGTCACATTGTAACATTGCAGTAATATTCCAGTGATATTGTAATATTCTAGTGATATTGTCTGATATATCGCTCATCTGTTAAGTCAAAACGCAAATATTTTCGGTAATCATAGCTTCAGAATCATAAATTTTATAAGATTTGTAAGATGCTATAAACCATAATTGCTAAAAAGTTTTTATTAAAATCAATATCTTATCATTATCATTTTTATAATAAAAATATAGATGTAATATTAACGTGTATATATATATATAAAACAATTTTCAATAATAGAAATATAAATATAATGATAGCGTAAAGAATAACGTTTATAGAAGTTCTCAATAAGAATTTTTCGCAAATCGAAAAAATTTTATGTCTTATTCAATAAAGGATTCTGAAACTGAGTACAGCAACCGTCAATAGCGTGACTATAAACTTTGAGCTAACAGATATTAAAGAAATCGCTAATAATTCTTTTCGGGAATAATTTTTTTAAGAGTTTTCGGGTAAGCTTTTTACAATTTGACCATTTAGATCTAAACAAAACGGTGTATTTTCTTCAGTCTGTCTTTTATGAAAATCATTGATTTCTTAAAAAAAATTGTTATTTTATATCGGAAACTACAAAGATCGCGTTATTAACATTTGTAAAAATATGTGGGTAGTTTTTTTCTAAATTTTTTTTCAATATGGTGGACTCAACATTGCAGCCGAAATCACGAATTTCATCTTATATCGATTTTTCTAACGTTTTTTCACTTTATAATGCTGATTTATTCAATCTGTCTGATATATCACTCCGCAACATTGTTATAATATTCTTGCGATATTGTAGATTGATATATCACATTGAAGTATTACTGCGATACTCAGAAATATTACATAGTGGTCTATCATGCTGGAATATAGCGGCAATATTCCTGTGATATTGCAATAAGATTTATCATCGCGCAATATTGTTGTAATATTGTCACTATGTTGCCATATAATAGTCACATTGTAACATTGCAGTAATATTCCAGTGATATTGTAATCTGATATATCATTCTGCAATATTGTTATAATATTTCTGCGATATTGTAGATTGATATATCACATTGAAGTATTACTGCGATATTCAGAAATATTACGTAGCGGTCTATCATGCTGGAATATAGCGGCAATATTCCTGTGATATTGCAATGAGATTTATCATCTCGCAATATTGTTATAATATTGTCACTATATTGCCATACGATAGTCACATTGTAACATTGCAGTAATATTCCAGTGATATTGTAATCTGATATATCACTCTGTAATATTGTGATAATATTGCTGGAATATTATATAATAATCTTGTGATTTATAATATTACTACGATATTATAATATTGCTTCAATATTGCAGTGCTGTGTGGGTATACTTTTTCAACAGTCTTTCTTATAACATATCTTATGTACAATTCTGCCAATGTCGATTAAATCTTAATCTAAGTTAATTCAAATAAAGACAAATTCAGATTAAAGTTTAATTAAGATTGGTAAAACCAATATTAGTAGCATAAGAATCAATGAAATGTAATCTTTTTTATAAGTTTTTATAAGAATATTTATAAGTTTTTAAAATTCTTATTTATTTTATTGTTAAATCAGATGGAGAATTATGCAGGAAGAAGGACACAAGAAATACAACCTATGGCTGATAATAGTAAGTAAAAAAGCAATTGCAATTATATAATTTAGTAAATTTTGTTATTTTTGATAATATATTTTATTTAAATTTTATAGATAGTAATAACAGAATTTATTGGGATGAGGATATGACAAAATTATTATTGCAAGAAATTAGTGTATGCATAAATTCCTTTGGTCATCAAGTATACAAAACTGTTTGGAAGTCTATTGCAAATGATATTAATATAAAAGCATACAATGTCAGTGCCGATCATTGCAACAATAAATGGAGAAGCTTAAAGAAAAGATATAAATCTATCAAAGATAATAATAAGCAATCTGGTGCTGATAGACAATACTGGATTCACTATGACGCCATCGATGACATTCTTAAGAAACATCCAGAAATAACACCACTGTCTGTTGCGTCCAGCACTAATGGTTTTCGAATAACTGGAAATTTAGATATAGATGAGGATAATGAAAATAATTGTGAAGAAATACCTTCATGTAGTAATCGAACAAATAGGCTTGGTAAGATCAGAAAACATAAAAATATGAATGAGCCTTACTGTGCACAACTGAGATTATAGCGTGAAAGACATCACAAAGAAATAATGGCACAAAGAGAAAAATTCTTATCTATTTTACAAAAACAGAATCAAATATAAGTATTTTTGCATTTCTGAATATTAAATTTACTATAATATAAATTTTATTTTTAATTTTAAACTGAGTTGATTAGAAATGAAATATGAGTTAATTAATGTTTTTTTGTTATCATATAAAAGTAATATTTAACATGTCATATGAAACAGTAAAAATATAATTACTGTGCTTATTAAAATACTGTGATGTTGAGTAATTCATTTATTTTATGCATTATATTTGTGCAATGTACTAGATAGATATGATAAAAACTTATGATAATTTTGTTTTATTTAATATAATGCGGTATTAAATGTAATATTGTTATAAAGTTTTGTTAGAAGTTATAAGTTTTATTTTCAGATACGAGAAAAGCTTTAATAAATTACATAAGACTGATAGATTAGAAATTAATATAAGCTATTAAAAACGTTAAGGAAATTTTATGTTATTATTATTATTAATTTATATATATAAGTCTTAAACAGTTTCACTATTTGCACGCATGTTACAAGGCAGTTTAATAAATGCAGGTAGTATTTAGTGAAAAAATTTGTGAGTATTGTTCAAAAAGAAGTTTTTCTAGTGCACAATATTTGTGTTTCGACTTTCATGTGGAAAAAATTGTTCCATACCATAATAATTAAATGTAGTTGGAATAATGGAGTATTAAAAAGATTATTATTAGACTTATTTGGATAAGGTGTGAATATATGAATGGATTGAGTTGTTTGTAAACCAAAAAAGTCCTTTTGCCAATTCTTCTTAATGATGTCTGAAATAATAAATATCTATCTATCTATTCCAAATTGTAATGAAATAAAGTATTCAACTTTTGAATATGCATATATAATTTATTACTTTTCAGTATTACAATATATTTATTTATATACATCGTTTTGTATATTCCTATCATAATTTTATTAATATTAATTATAATAAATGTGTCTCTTTTAACATTTTCTTCAAAATCTTCACCAATATCAATTTCATGCATGTTTATATACAGGATCAATAACTATTTCTTCATCTTCAATATTAATACAAATATTATGTAGAATACAACATGCAAGAATAAGAGGAACAAATTCAGTGTTATATATGTATATATATTTTAATTTTCGAAATCTGCTTAATAACATGCTAAACGCCCATTCGATTACAACAAGAGTTTTAGCATGTTTCGTATTATAATTAATTTTCCAATGTTGAAAATGTCCATTATCATGATATGGTGTGAGCAGGTGATTAGATAATGGTTACGCTGCATTACTAATTATATAATAATGATCTCGAAAGTAATTATGATCATTATTTACTATTAAATGCCTAATGTCGCTCATGTACCAAACACAGGAATCATGGACACTTCCACAAATACCGGTAAATACATCTATAAATTTTAATGTGGTATCACAAATTCCTTGTAAAAGAATTGAATGATAGCCCTTCCTATTAATGTAACAATGAGAGTCTGTTACAGGAGCACTAATCTGTATATGACATCCATCGATGGCACTTATAACACCAGGTAAATTAGCTATATTTGCAAACTTCTGTTGAGATTGGTTCATTTGTAATGGTTCAGGCCATTTTATATAATTATGTATGTTAGTACATAATACTTTGGATATTTAATATGCATCTCCATACAGTGTCTTTAGACACATCAAATCGGTCACCTATACATCTGAAATTAATTTGAATGTTATAAAATTTTATATATCATAAAATTGTAAATAATTGTAATTTAACTGAAATTGAGAAATTAAAATGAATAAAATGAAATATCTTTAAATATAAATATTAGTTATAAATATTATAAATTTTTACATATTTACTACTACAAACTAATAAAAATATTCAATTGTCAGCATTGATATAATAAATAAAATATATCTGAAAGTTTTATATTTAAGATCGTCTTATGTTCTGCAAATGCTCCATAGCCAATAATTTATACTACTGAAGATAAATGTAAGACGATTTTAAATATAAAGGCGTATCAAACTAGTATAGAACTCTTCTCATTTAATCAATCAAAATTTATTTTGAATTTATATAATTTCCGTTGTTTATATAATTATGTCAATATTAGTTATGATTTATATGCAATTAAAAATTAACTTTGTACTAAAAATAGTTATTAGATTAAAATAAACATCATATAATTTAACACTTTATTTTCAATTGAATAAGTTACATAATAAATAGAAATTTTTAGATGTTTTTCAAGGTATCAAAATATTATAAAATCATTTACCTATATACTTCCTGATTCCCAAAAAACCACAATGATATCGCAATCTGTTTCTCAGGTGATATTTTATTAGGGCCTCGATCTCTATACAATAATGGACTAAACTCTTGTACTAGTTGTTCAAATGTTCTTTTTTCTACACGAAAATATGTTTAAAAATTTGCAGGGTACATAAATGTTGTATTACTTTTTTTATATGTCTACTATTTATTGATGTCTTGTAATTATATATACTTTTCCTATCCTATAATAATACAAGTCAGATTAATTGTTACCATTTAAGGAGTAGGTTCCCACAATATGTTTTCATAAAAATTTATAATTTTTATATGCCGCTCTCGTACAAGTCCCAAGTACTCATCTTCTAATTCTTCTTCAAAAAATAAGTCCCACATATTTATTAAATCCATTTTTCTCCCTGTAAATATACGAATATCAATTATAATTAATTTATTATTACAACATGGTAGTATATGTTGTAAATGATTTGACATGATTTGTTTTTGAAGAAGTTATTTTATTTTATTAAATATACAATATATTTATCTTCTAAAATATAATATATTTATCACCTGCTTGAATGAAAATACCCGTGACAACCCAATCGCTATTTGAGACAGAAATGGCAGAACATGAAATACTAAGATTATAGAGTGGCATTCGTACTTTTGATCCGAAACTAAAGCTAAGACTCCATGCATGCGGTGAGCTCCGGCAAACGGCTGCGGTGACCAATCAGGAGACAGACGCATGCCGGAGCTTGCCGCAACCGGACTTGCGCCTCCCTCCTGCTTGGTCATCGCAGCATTTGCCGCAGCTCACCGCATGCATGGAGTCTTAGCTTAACCCTGCGCTGCGTTCCGATATTCACTATCGGTACTGAAAATAAATAGTTCGTGTCACGTATATTATGGATTTTCAGCACTGGCAGTGAATATTGGAACGCAGCCCTGAGTGCTTCTTCGTAAAGCCAGCGGCACATGGTGCTTGTTTTCGTGCTGGATTGCTTGCTGGATGAAAATACTGCGTTCTGATTGATGCATTTCCATCCATCTTCGGAAATGTATCAATCAGAACGCAGTATTTTCATCCAGCAAGCAATCCAGCACGAAAACAAGCACCGTGTGCCACTGGTTTTAAGCACCCTTTGTTCTGCTGAACCAGCCCTGTGTTTGCAACCTATTCTGGACCGGGCTTAAGTTCTACTGCACCGTTGAAAAAAACATTAACATCTACGTCACTTCTGCTAGAAAGAACGCTTCAGTGTACACTTTTTGAACTAATGCAGAGAGTTCAGCTGGAAAGAACAAACCCTTTGATTCCGTGTTACACATTATTTTATTACATATTCTTTCGTAATAAAAGCTAATAATTAAATTTCTAATATTAGGAGTACAAATAAGTTTTCGCCGTTTTCTATCAAAAATTAGGAATTTATTGTGAAATAACGGTACATTACGTTTTATTCAAAGTATTGTCCATCACTAGCCACTACTTTTTCCCATCTTTCTGACAGCATTCGGATACCACGTCGAAAGAACTCTTCATCTTTTGAGGCTATCCACGAATCGACCCAATTTTTAATATCTTCATACGATGTAAAGCGCTGCTTAGACAGGCCATGTGCCATCGACCAGAACAAGTGATAATCGGAAGGGGCAATGTCTGGTAAATATGGCGGGTGGGGTAGGACTTCCCAATTAAGTGTTTCCAAATAGGTTTTGATCGGTTTTGCAACATGTGGCCGAGCGTTGTCATGTAAGAGAATAATTTTGTCGTGTCTGGAGTAGTAATGTGCGCGTTTTTCCTTGAGTACTCGGCTCAATTTCATTAATTGTGTTCGGTAGAGAGCTCCAGTAATGGTTTCGCTCGGTTTGAGCAACTCATAATACACGATACCAAGCTGATCCCACTAAATACACAGCATGAGTTTTTTTCCATGAATATTCGGTTTGGCTGTCGATGTTGAAACATGGCCAGGTGGTCCCCATGATTTTCTCTTTAGATTATCGTAATGGATCCATTTTTCAGCACCAGTGACTATACGATGCAAAAAACTCTTTCTTTTATGCCTGGCAGCATTTCACACGTGCAAAATCGGCGTTCAACGTCTCTCGGCTTTAGTTCATATGGAACCCAATTTCCTTGTTTTTGAATCATTCCCAACGATTTTAAACGATGTGAAATTGCTTGTTGAGTCACTTCTAATATAAGTGCAAGTTCTTCTTGCGTTTGGCACGAATCTTCCTCCAATAATGCTTCCAATTCCATGTCTTCGTACACTTTCGGCCTTCCACTACGTTCTTCGTCTTCCACGTCAAACTCACCGTTTTCAAACTTTTGAAACCACTCACTACAACTTCTCTCACTTAAAGCAGTCTCACCATATGCTTCTGTAAGATTTAAAAGAGATATCGTCTATATCTTTGTTCCTTTCTCTTTTAATCTCTCTTCTTCTAGATCCTCCTCCTTAGTTAGAGAAAGGGGATGTTCAGGATGTAAAGGTTCCGAGCGATCAACGTGAAACTCCTCTTATAGTGAACAAGAATATAAGTATATGTATATTTTAAAAGAACTCAAATACAATAATACCGACACCGCAATTTATACTAAATATATCTCTTTACAAAGATTAACAATGTACGACTTGTTTATTCGACTCGACTTGATTATTATTACTCGTCTCAACGTTCAATGGCAAAAAGCCTTGCCTCCGCTTATTCGTCTCGTTTTATTCCATCTGTCGAATCGAATGCAGGAGCGGCCTTTCTCCCGTGGCTCCCCCGGAAGGGACTGGTGCTGTCCTCCCTCGTCTGTATCTTACACTTCTACAAGCAATCGACGCGTCTCAACTGCAGATTTCTTTAAATTAAAGAAGTAAATCAAAAGTTCCCGCAAATGACGCTTATTCGGCACAAAACTTGACATTTTCGCACGAAAAAAATTATGTGATGCTGATACGGAGTCATTAATACTTCAAAGTTATGTTGTTCCCAGATGTCCAAACTTACGATATTACGTTTTACATCTGACAATTTCAATATAATCTTCTGCTGGGGCCATCTTTTGTCAAACGGCGGAAACTTATTTGTACTCCTAATAGATAATTTTTAGATTTTTGCTAAAATAAGTACTAATGTATTTCATATTTCAGATATTTTATGTATTTTGTTTCTTTTTTGATATTTTCTAGCCTATTATTAGAATACAAAATTTTTAGTTGGCAAAATTAGTTTAACAAACTACAGAATACTCATTTTAGTCGAAACCAATTGTCATGTATGTATAATTATTTAAAAAGTAATAAAGAAAAGTTAATATTCGTAGATAATTAAGAATAATTTGATGTTAAGAATAATTTTATTTACTAGAACATAATATACTGAATGTGGCATAGAATATTTATAGAATATTGTGTGTTATATGTAACATGTTAGATGTAACTTTATATTTAAATGATATTACAGTTATATAACAAAAATGTAATGTGTAAATAACATGTAAAAATAAAATGTTTAAATAACGTATAAATAACATCCTGATTAGTTCCTGCTATCATTATCTGCTAGCAGATCTTGTATATCTACTAGCAAGTGTTTGGTAGTCTGTAACAAACACTGTGCAAAATCTGCTTTTATAGGTTTTGCTATCTAGAAAGAGTAACCTCCAAATGTTGCCATGTTGAGATTACCATTCTTATATGCATTAATGCTTCATATTTTGCATATTAGAAATAGATATCCTGTACAGAATGAACCAACATTTGTTATGTATACTATATATAATACTGTATATAAAAATGTTATATAAGTGTAACATGAACACTGTAATTATTATATAATATTTTACATTTAAATTATATTGCTATTATTTTGTTATAACCAGTACATAATAAAATAATATATTTTTAAAACAGTTATATCGCTGTTATATAAAGAAATCAAGTAACCACAATATTAATAACTTATAACAGCAATTCTATTACATATGTCACTTCTATGTTATATAATAGTTTTATTCTGTGTACTAAGGTAACTAATTCTCAGACAGTACAAACCTCCAAAGGAACATCTAGAAGATGTCTAGATGTCATTCATGTTGTAAGGATGTTCTCATTTCCAAGACACCTCTTGAAACTTTTATGTTGTTTAGGACATTTATTTATTTATATGAATCATTTTTATATATATTTGTATATGTGTATGTGTGTACAATGTGTATATATATGTGTATGAATAATGTATGCATACATGTGTGATTATATATATTAAATTATTTAATGTTCAGTTTTATTGATAATTATTCAGCTACGCTTATATGAGATAATAGTTACTATTTATTAATAATAATAAACATATACATATGTAAATTAAACATCTATATTTTTTATCTTAATAATAGTCAATAATTCATGTAAATTTGTTATTCATTGTTATATGTAATTTTTATGTTTAATGAGTTCATTATTCTATAAAAATTGACAAGTACTCTCATACAATATTTTAAGTTCTTAAAATTTTTCATTTTTAAAAATAATTTTTATAGTTTCATAAAAATCAATCTAAATTTGATTTGGATCAGCTGTTAACACAAACCTAGCCTAATCTAATGTCAATTCGTAATGACATCAACCGCATGGTGATGTGCGTTAGGTTAGTTGCACGTGAACCGCATGGCACATTTTAAATCAGATCATTTCGTAAGATATTTATTTCGGTAAATTGTATAATATGATTGATTACATGTGCTAAAACATACTAAAAAACGTCAATAATTTGTTATTTACGATAATATGGATGCCGAGAATACGACGAAAACAGAACTTAGACAACCGAGGAAACGAAAAGGAGAAAAGTCAAAGACTAATGGTAAGTTTTGATAATTTTATAGTAAATTTATTAATTAAATATATTTTTTTAAATGTCACTTGTGCAGCAATATCTGCAAGTATTTTTGTCACTATATTATTACTATATTTTGGAATATTGTATTATATCCTAAGTATGTAAAGTATAATTTTTAATTATAAAAATATGATATTCTCTTTTTGTATATGAAAATAAATAAAAAATTCATATTAATATATTATATGGTGTAGAGTATATATATATTATATATGTGATTATAAGGTGTTTTTTAGAAATAGGCGACCAAATTTTAAAGACATATTCTTTTCATTGTAAAGATAACGAAAGAGATCATATATAAATATGAGACCAGAAATTCTTCTTTTTCAAGTTATAAATATTTTTTATTTGCAACAAATTTTGGTAAAAACATAGATTAAGCTGCTATCTTGATACTGTTTTAACTTTTAAATGCTTAAATAAAAACTGATTTCAATTCCGAACAAACCTATCTGCTAATTTATTTGTTTTTAATAGAAGATGAATAAAGTATAATGCATGACATATCAATGCAATACATGTTGTTTATTGTAAATATAAAATGATTATAACTTAGAAAGAAAATATTCCCAAATCCATGTTTATGTGACCTTTCTTCATCTTTACAGTGAACAAAATATACTTCTAAAGTTTGGCTATCTATTTCTGAAACACCTTGTATTATATTTTATATTTTTATTTAGTATATATCCATAATTATATTTTATATTTGTAATATATATGTATCAGCAAATATTTTATTAATCTTATTATATATTATATTAAAATATCAACAAAACAAATATAAATAAAATAAAATAAATCTTTTTATATTTGTGGGCAGAATAATATTAATGTTTATTTAATAAAATATTGAAGCTAACTATAATAATTGATTGATAAAGATTATTTAAATTTAATAAAGCAGTATAAAATTAAAACTAAATATTAATTATTTTTCAATCTTCAAATTCAATTTATTCAAAATAAAGAATAAAAATATTTTATTTTCTATCATTAATTTACCTCATTATAATAAATTATTCCTTGTTTAATTATATAATTTTAGATATATCTTAAATAATCATTTTTACAGATGCTGATACTATAAACAACCATTATAAAAAAAATAAGACCTTTCAGGAAAGTATTATACAAGAGAAACAAACAGGACGAAAGAAAATAAAATTTATTACAGAAGAAATTGGAAATTCAGGGAGATCATTGGAGAAAGTCAAGTAAGAAACTTTTATTTGATAATACATATAAAAAGAAATCAGTTATTTTTCAAAATATATTTTAGTAGTAATTGTAGTAAATATTATTATATTTTCTACACATTTGTAAAAGTGATTAAATTTTAGAATTAATTTCAAATCCTAAATAATTAAGAAAATGATATTAATAAATAGAAAGATATGAAAATATCTAGTTAACAAAAAAATCTATGAAATATATTAGACTGAATAATTTATTGTAATAGTGATACTACTATCGATGAAGATATTCTGAAGGAAGACATTGATGAGAATACAAAAGCTTCGAGAAAACCATCTAAAAGGCAACTGAAAAGAGAAAAAGCTCTACAAAGAGAAGCTCAAAAGAGACATGCCAGTAGAATATATGCTATGCAGAGAGCATTAAGTTATGTGTCTAAGGTAGTCTTTCAAAACTGTTCATTTTTATATTACTTATATTTATGGCACTTAAATAACTGATTCTGGAATATACATGCAATATATGCATGCAACATACATATATTATACATATAACATACGCAATATACAATTATCTTTTCACAGTGGAAACATTCCAGAAGTGAATGGAAATTTGAGAAAATTAGGCAGATTTGGCTAATAGATAATTTATTGGATGAAAATTCTATACCTGATACAATTTTCCCTATTGTTTTGGAATACTTCGAAGGTTGCAAAGGCATGGCGCGGGAAGTGCTATTAAGAAAGGGAATGGACGTTATAAGGAAAGTAGAAGAGGACGAGAATGAAGAAAGCAGAAATGAAATTATGGAATCGATCGCTTATAAAAGAGCAAGGCAGCTTTTACAAGCTTTACCAACTGACAGATAGTTTTTAATTAAAAAAAAATTTTCGTTAGTAATAAAGCGTTGAAAAATAGACCTTAAAATTTCTCATGTGTCAATTCTGAGTGATAGTATATGACAAAATTTCATTATTTCAAACTGCAATATGAGGAAAAACTATAATGTTTGATCTGGAGTGGAAAGTTGAATAGAATTATATATATTAAAAGCAAGAAACTTCCAACATTTTAATTTGAAGAATAACAAAAGAAAAAATAAATTATATATATTGTGTTAGTCTACGTATATTGAACATTATTTAATATGACAGTTTAATATTACATTATATATTGTATTATGTACATATACATATGCATAGTTTTTCACGTTACTAAATGAATAAGTACTAAGTAAATTGTTTTCATACAAATATCATCCTTTCTTGGAAAGTTTTACCACTTTTGAAATGTTGGAACTTTCTAGCTTAATTTAATATCTGATACTTCAAAACATTATATTTGGTGTTAAATCAATGGTATAATTTTATTCCATAATTTAAATCTATCAAATAAAAACATTTAATTTAAAATACAATTCATGTCACAGTTTAATTGAAATTTATTAAATTTAGTCATGTATGCACGTATATATGTGTCAGACTATTTTACAGATAAATCTACATAATATATTGGAATATAATTAGTAATCAAGAAATATGCTATAAGTATAGTAGAAACACTTTTTGGAGTGCCATATATAAATATAAATATGCTATATACAGGGTGCACGATTTATCTGAAGACATTGAAATATCTCGAGAACTATGCATTGGATAAAAAAAAGTGGTTAATGAAACTACAATATTTAAAAATTGTAACTAAATTGTTAGTCTCGAAGGGGGACATCCAATGATACCAAACTCGACCTCCCACCCCACCCCCTGGGGATGGGGGTTGGGGACAACTTTGAAATCTTAAATGGGAACCCCCATTTTTTATTGCAGATACGGATTCTACGCCACAAAATACGTAAATTTTGTCTGAAACTTTTTTTTTGATTCGTGATAGATGGCGCTGTAATCGCAAAAAATTATATTTTTCGCAATTCTCCAGAAATGATCATTGGATTGAGAAATAAAAAATATCTGTTCAATATTTTTTAAAGAACATAATAAAAGTTATTCCCCCCCTCATCCTCTCGGGGTAGGGTGGGTGGTAACGTTCAAATCTCAAATGGGAACCCGAATCGAAGAGGGAACTGCTCGACGCGCCACTGTGGGTGTATGGCGAACTGCGACTTATTATAAAAGGCGGTGCAAAATTTCGAACACTTACTCTAATTAATTGAACAGTGAGAGGCAAGGGGACTCACATTAAAAAAGCACCCCGATCTGTGAGAGGCAAGGGGACTCACATTAAAAAAGCACCCGAAGGGAACATAAAACTACTACGTCCTCGTCGTTGTTCCTGTGTAACGCTAAAAGTAGTTTCTCGGAAAAATTCAACGCTATCTATTACGAATGAAAAAAATTGTTTCAATAAAAATTTCACGTACAATCTAATTCTGCAATGAAAAATGTGGGTTCCCATTTGAGATTTGAACGTTACCACCCACCCTACCCCGAGAGGATGGGTGGGGAATAACTTTTATGTTCTTTAAAAATATTGAACAGGTATTTTTTATTTCTCAATCCAATGATTATTTCTGGAGAATTGCGGAAAATATAATTTTTTGCGATTATAGCGCCATCTATCATGAATTAAAAAAAAAGTTTCGGACAAAATTTACATATTTTGTGGCGTAGAATCCGTATCTGTAATAAAAAATGGGGGTTTCCATTTAAGATTTCAAAGTTGCTCCCAACCCCCAGGGGGTGGGGTGGGAGGTCGAGTTTGGTATCATTGGATGTCCCCATTCGAGACTAACAACTTTCATTAACCACTTTTTTTTATCCAATGCATAGTTCTCGAGATATTTCAATGTCTTCAGATAAATCGTGCACCCTGTATACATATACATACATATATATACTGGATGATCCGAAATTCCCGCATTTGAAGTACAGGACAGACTTTATGCTAAAACAAACAACTTTTTCCTTTAGCAAAATTGCGTCCGACAAGTAGTTTTTGCAGGAGAGCGTATTAAATTTAACGAATAAGCGCTCTTGTCTATGTAGCGCTCAGGGCCGGCGCGTGCGCCTCACTCGCGTGTACCTAGTCCGTGATTAGTAATCATAAGTAGTGTCTTTTAAGACGCTCATACAGTTCTGTTGTGATTAGTTTACGACATTTTAAGACTGTGCTTAAAACAATTTTAAATAATGAGAATCAATTATGAATAATACCGGGATTTGACCTGCTTTCGTATTTGTATTGTTTAAATAATGAAAAGTTAATAAAATAAGTACTGCCTTTATTTCTCACGTAATAAATGAATAAAATATTGTCTGGTTACACAATATTATCTGAAAATAGAGACAAATGTAAATAGTAATATATTTTGCGAGCTGTGAGCGTCCTATTATTCCAAATATCGCACAATCACGTGATAATTAAATAGTAACATTAAATTTAAAGAATAATTTACTGATCAAGCGTATACATATTTGTAACAGTGATTAAAAGTAAAATATTTGAATTAGCGTCCTTTAAGAGTTCTCTTTTTATTTTTATATAATAGAAAATACAGAGAACTTATTTAAAATTCAAATTGTGTGATATATTCACGTCACGGTCTTTTATTTATTATCACGGACATTTATTTATTATTGCTTATGCACGTTAGCCTTTCAATACATACTTTCCTTACATGTTTCGATTATTGCGAAGTATATTGCTATAGCCTCAATGGTCAAGTTAAGAAAATAAATCATTGAGGCTATAGCAATATTCCTCGCAATAATCGAAACATGTAAGGAAAGTACCTATCGAAAGGCTAACGTGCATAAGCAATAATAAATGTAGACTGTGATATGAATATATCACACAATTTGAATTTTAAATAAGTTCTTTGTATTTTGTATTATAAAAAAATAAAGAGAGCTCTTAAAAGACGTTAACTCAAATATTTTACTTTTAATCACTGTTACAAATATGTATACGCTTGATCAGTAAATTATTCTTTAAATTTAATGTTACTATTTAATTATCACGTAATTGTGCAATATTTGGAATAATAGAACGCTCACAGCTCGCAAAATATATTACTATTTACATTTGTCTCTATTTTCAGATAATATTGTGTAACCAGACAATATTTTATTCATTTATTACGTGAGAAATAAAGGCAGTACTTATTTTATTAACTTTTCATTATTTAAACAATACAAATACGAAAGCAGGTCAAATCCCGGTATTATTCATAATTGATTCTCATTATTTAAAATTGTTTTAAGCACAGTCTTAAAATGTCGTAAATCTAATCACAACAGAACTGTATGAGCGTCTTAAAAGACACTACTTATGATTACTAATCACGGACTAGGTACACGCGAGTGAGGCGCACGCGCCGGCCCTGAGCGCTATATAGACAAGAGCGCTTATTCGTTAAATTTAACACGCTCTCCTGCAAAAACTACTTGTCGGACGCAATTTTGCTAAAGGAAAAAGTTGTTTGTTTTAGCATAAAGTATGTCCTGTACTCCGAATGCGGGAATTTCGGATCACCTAGTATATATATATACCAAGTTTCCCAAACGTAACGGATCCCCGTCTATCTCAGAATTTATGCATTATAAAGAAAAATGGCCCAAACAAAAGTTTTAGGGTTCATAAAGTTCTGTTTTTTTATGACCTCAAATTTGACCTTGACTTCGACCTTGAAAGTCATTTAAAGAACAACTTGCGTTTTTTAAATGGGAAACCTTACTTTTTATTACATTTTTTTTCTACCAATTAATTTGAACAACTTTTGTCTAAAACATTTTTTTATTTGCTCAATATTTTTTTAGATATTTGAAGAAAACTTGATAACTTTTGCAATACTTAACTTACGATATCTCGCTAATTATTTGTCGGTAGAAAAAGTGGTACTAGACTTCCTTGCTTCATTTAGTTTCAAGAATATATTGTTACAATAGCGCCCTGATTTTTGTTGATTTGACGATTTTGAAATTTCCAAAAATCAGTAAGTTAACAAAAGTTAGGGCGTTATTGTAAAAATATATTCTTGAGACTAAATAAAGTAAAAAAGTCTAGTACTACTTTTTCTTCCGACAAATAGTTGGCCAGATTTCGTAAAGTTGTTCAAATTAACTAGTAGAAAAAAACAGTGTAATAAAAAAGAAGGGATTCCATTTAAAAAATGCAAGTTGATCTTGAAAATAGAGGTCAAGGTCAAAGTCAAGGTCATCATAAGGTAGCTCACTTAAATCCCTACAACTTTTATTCGGACCATTTTTTTTGAAACTTCAATAGTGAAGAGTTATTGGGGTGGTCCGTTACTTTTGGGGACACTCTGTATACACACACACACACACACACACTCATATACAGGATGTTTCATACATCTTGATTATATCAAATATTTTTATTTTTTGATAATATGGAAAAATGTCGCAAAAAGTTACATTGTTCAAGAGGGCAATTATGATGATAGGAACACTTCAAATTTTTTTTCGGAAATTTCAAAGTCAAGATCATTTTGTTAAATGGAACTATACTGTTTTGTTACACGATCTTATAATCAATATTAAATGGATTTCAGCAACCTACAACAATATACTTACGGGCGATTCCTGATACAGAAAATATACAGAGTGTCCCATTTAACCTGACAAATCGTAATATCTGGAAAACTACACGTCGGATAAAAAAAGTGGGTAATGAAATTTGTTCGCCTCGATGGGGGACATCCAATGATATCAAACTTGACCTCCCACCCAACTCCCGGGGGGTGGGGGTGGGGGGCAACTTTGAAATCTTAAATGGGAACCCCCATTTTTTATTGCAGATTCGGATTCTACGCCACAAAATACGTAAGTTTCGTCCGAAATTTTTTTCTAATTCGTGATAGATGGTGCTGTAATCGCAAAAATTAGATTTTCTGCAATTCTCTAGAAATGATCATTGGATTGAAAAATAAAAAAATACCTGTTCAATGTTTTTAAAATATTTTGAAAAAACATAACAGTTATTCCCCCCCATCCCCTCGGGGTAGGGTGGCTGGTAACGTTCAAATCTCAAATGAGAACCCACATTTTTCATTGCAGAATTAGATTTTACGTGAAGTTTTTATGGAAACAGTTTTTTTCATTCGTGATAGATAGCGTTGAATTTTTCCGAGAAACTACTTTTAGCGTTACCCAGGAACAACGACGAGGACGTAGTAGCTTTCTGTTCTCTATGGGGTGCTTGTTTTAGGTGAGTCCCCTCGCCTCTCACCATCGGGGTGCTTGTTTTAGGTGAGTCCCCTCGCCTCTCACCATCGGGGTGCTTGTTTTAGGTGAGTCCCCTCGCCTCTCACCATCGGGGTACTTGTTTTAGGTGAGTCCCCTCGCCTCTCACCATCGGGGTGCTTGTTTTAGGTGAGTCCCCTTGCCTCTCACCATCGGGGTGCTTGTTTTAGGTGAGTCCCCTCGCCTCTCACCATCGGGGTACTTGTTTTAGGTGAGTGAAAAAAATGAAAAAAATTGTTTCCATAAAAACTTCACGTAAAATCTAATTCTGCAATGAAAAATGTGAGTTCTCATTTGAGATTTGAACGTTACCACCCACCCTACCCCGAGGGGATGGGGGGGAATAACTGTTATTGTTTTTTAAAAATATTTTTTAAAATATTGAACAGATATTTTTTTATTTTTCAATCCAATGATCATTTCTGGAGAACTGCAGAAAATCGAATTTTTTGCGATTACAGCGCCATCTATCACGAATCAAAAAAATTTCGGACGAAACTTACGTATTTTGTGACGTAGAATCCGAATCTGCAATAAAAATGGGGGTTCCCATTTAGGATTTCAAAGTTGCCCCCCACCCCCACCCCCCGGGAGTGGGGTGGGAGGTCGAGTTTGATATCATTGGATGTCCCCCTTCGAGGCGAACAAATTTCATTACCCACTTTTTTTGATCCGACATGTAGTTTTCCAGATATTACGATTTGTCAGGTTAAATGGGACACCCTGTATATGTTCCATAAAAATGGAAAAATAAAAAAATTTATATTTTTTAGGTGTTAGAATTCGCTGTCCGGCTTGATCATTAGATTTAAACTCATTAGATTTCTTTTTATAGGGATACTAAAAATAAGATTTTTGATGATAATCCTATAATATCGCAAAATATATAAGAACAAATCCTGCAAGTAATTCCATCATATTAGGAATAGTGCAAAAAGGTTATTTATTTACAAAAATTTATTTTTATATTAAAAAATATATTGAAATTGATGAATATCATTTTGATAAATACTTTTTGAAATAAACCTTTATACTAAAAAACATAATTTATTTTTCTTTCTTATTTTTCTTGGATATATATTTCTTATGTGTCAAGAACCATTTGTAAGACATACTACTATAGATTGTTGAAATCCATTCAATGCTATAAGATTATTATCCAAACAAGTTTGATTTAAAAAATTTTAGCTTCGAAATTTTCGAAAAAAATAACTTTAAAAAATGTCATTATCATAATCACCCTTTTGAATAGTAAATTTTTTCAGATTTTTTTTTTATCAGATAGAATAGATATCTCAAGTGGCCAAGCTATAAGAAACATTATACATACATATAAAAGGTGTCCCAAAATTCACGCAAGTAATTTTGATAGAAAAGGTTTATAATTTATTTATTTAGGTTTATAATTAAAAATTGTAAATTTTTTATTGATTCATAAAGTATACAGCATATGGTTATGTATGGAATAGCATATCGAGTAAATGGCTTCCACAGCTTTGCTGGCACTCTTTTGTTGAAATTTTCCATTATCGTTTTGCATAAATGTGGCTGAATTTCGTTGATACAGCGCTCAATTTCCCTTCTTCAAGGCGTGGATGGTCGTGGGCTTGTTGGCATAAACCTTAGACTTCAAAACACCCCAACGAAAAAAGTTCAACGGCGTTAAATCGCATGACCTGGGCGGCCAAATCTGATCACCGAAACGGGAAATTACACGACCAAGAAATGACTCATGCAGTAATTGAATTGTTTCTCGGGCTGTATGGCATGTGGCATCGTCTTGTTGAAACCACATGTCGTCTACATCCATATCTTGTAATTTAGGCACAAAAAACTGGATTATCATGTCGCGATAGTGAGCACCATTAACTGTCATTGCCTGATCAGCCGCATTTTCGAAGAACAATGATCCGATGATGCCTCCAGCCCAAAATCCGCACTAAACAATGACACGTTGTAGATGTATTTGTTTCTCAACAATCACTCGTAGATTTTCTGAACCCCAAATGCGATAATTTTGTCGATTAACCAAACCATCAAGATGAAAATGAGCCTCATTGCAGATGATTTTGTTCGAAAAATCAGTATCCACTTGTTGTTATTCCATAATCCATTCAACAAACTCTCTTCGCTGTGGCCATTTACCCGATATACCATTCCATACATAACCCTATACTGTATACTTTATGTAATCAATAAAAAATTTACAATTTTTAATTATAAGCCTGTTTTCTATCAAAATTACTTCTTGCATGAATTTTGGGACACTCTTTACATAATATGGCATTCCAAAAGTTTTATATATGTGTATGTACACATCATGTATACATACATATATATATGTATGTATGTATGTATATAGATGTACATATCTATCCATAGAAATTCTTTATACAAAACGAAAACCCCCTCAATATATTGCAATTGTTAAAAATGTATTTATGTAATAATTTTTAGCTACACTTTTTATTCTGCGTATTTGTTAACAAATTGTCTAAGTTTATCAGTATCTTGAAGACCAACAATTCTCTCCAAAACCTTTCCATCCTTCATAGCAATGAGTACAGGTACAGATCCAACCTAAAAAATATTGCAGTTAAAAATACAGGTTCTTTCTATATTGTGTTAAATTATATAATAGATTTATTAAATATTAATAAATTATGAATATATTTTTTTACTTAAGATTAATTAAAATTAATTGAAATTTGTTGGACTTCTGTGAAATTTAATTTGTTATGAAATCAGCTTGGATAAATTAGCCACTATATCAAGTAAATATATATATAAACAAATACAAATCATTGTGTCTGTTTATATATATATATATATAGAAAAACTTACATGGTAATCAAGAGCAAGATCTGTATTTTCATCAATGTCAACTTTAGCTAATAATATCTTTCCTTGTTTTTCAGCAACAACAGTTTCTATTCTTGGGGTTAACATGCGACAAGGATTACACCATCTGGAATAATAATGCTCAATTTATAATTAAAGAATAGATATACATTAAATAATCTTGTAAAACATTGAAGTTTGCTCTTATTAATTCTACTATAAATTACTTGCAATTTATAACTTACTATAAACTAATAGGTGATTATTTTTCAATGATGCTTCTTTTCTTGGATAAATATTTACATTAGGAATAACCTCACTGATTATTTTGACTTTGATATATGTTGTTAAGATCACTACTCTGAATAACTATCAAATAGTTTCAACTATGAATCATTACTTATTAAAAAGTTATTAACATAAATAATTTGGAAAATATAACAAATATCAGTGTTATGAATATAACTTCGAGATATAAAATTAAATTGATTAGATAAATTTTTGGCCTTACTAAATTGAGTTTACTATATATAAAAAATGAGAGCATTATAAAAATTAGTAGAGGCTATTATACAAAATAAACTTTGCATAGCCTTTATCAATCTTTATAATGTCTCCATTACTAGTATATGTAAATAGTAAACTTATTTAGTAAGATTAAAAAACTTCAGTAACTATTTAATGAAGTATAAATGACTAAGAAAAAATGAAAAACAAAAAACATAATTATGAAATAAAATCTTCCAGAAGACCAACATTTTCAAGTCATTATTGACGCTAAATAAGTGAACTTGATTTGTTATAATGTGATATTGAATACAAATCAGACATATCAATGAAATTATTTTAATTTGTGATAAATTATTTATGTAAAATTGTTTTCTAAAAATTATATTAGGTTCAGTGAAGCTAGATAAGAGTCAAAATTTTCAATCTTTTGTTAATAATGTTTTAATAAAAAATCAGCAATATTGGAATTTTTTAAATATAGTATAAGCAGATAGGTTATCCATTATATAAATATTTACTTTTTGTTCATAATACAAAATTATTTATAATTAAACAAATTTTCACAAAAATTGTGACTTAAAATAGCAAGATATAATTATCTCATAAATAATATTATTATATAGTACCTACGTTGCAAAAAAATCTATAATAACAGGTACTTTGGAGTTTTTCACTCGTTCATCAAAGTCTTTGAGATCCTGAACTTTAAAAGTAGCAGATATCACTTGTTTCTGCACAGTTGCAGTAGTATATGACTGACGGCCTAAGATATTACGAATAGTGCAAACTGCTATACGCTGCATTTTTATCCAGTTCTTACTATTAACAATTAAGATACAATAGAAATATTATGTGATCTTATAAATAAAATTCTTATAAAGCCTATCAATGTATTTTAAACTATGTTCATTTATAGACTTATTTTTGTATTGACATTTTGACACAAGTGGATATATTAAAATGCTCATGTATGAAACACAGAATACTATCTTGCACCAATAAAAAGTGTGATATAATAAAGAAAATTTAGAATTTTAGAAAATGTTATTATTAATAATGTTATTAAAAGAAAATGTTATTACTGATTAAAAAATTCTAAAAAATTATGATCTTTATCAATAAAGAAATTAAAAATAAAAAATCTTTTTATTACTTATAACTAGGCAACTATTTTATTAGTCATTCTTTATATATTTAGTCATAATAAAGTAATGCGTAATTTAACTTACTGTATGTTTAATCTATTGCGTTAAAATATTGCGTTATTCCTGACGTGCTTATGTCGATAAGTCAATTTGTAGATTCTTTGCAACTTTCCTATTTCCTTGTTTTTCTATTTTCAAAACAGATATTTTTCCTCTCTTATATGTAATAAACGTTCTTTAACTTCTTCCTGTAACACATATAGAGAGAAGTCTGAAAGTGTGACCAGAGAGAAGGAGAGATGCCATGGACCGCTTTTAGCAGAGAGGAACCTGAGAGCGGCCAACACGGCGTTTTCGGCGACACCGATTTTTTGCACTGGGAATGGACGCTACCTGCATCCATTTTGAGAGGGGAACTACGATGCTACATCCACTTTTAGGTCTCGACGGTAAAACCTGCATCTGGTGGCTGTCCGTGCTACATCCACTTTCAGGCGGTTTATGTCCGTGCTACAACCATAATAGCGTACTTGACAAGCACGGTCTCGCGCATTGTTATGCATTTGTAACATGAATTAACATGATAACATGCACAAAAAAAATAAGAATTGAGATTGTATATGATTAATATCATGAAGATTATATACGATTTATATCGATATATAAATATATGATAATAAAGCCAGCGGCACACGGTGCTTTTTTCGTGCTGGATTGCTTGCTGGATGAAAATATTGCATTCTGATTGGTGCATTTCCATCCATCTTCGAAAATATAATTAAGATAATTAATTAAAATAATAAATTAAGATAATATTTTGTGTGCACCCAAAACTATTTTTCCAAAATATTTCAGCGTTACGTTAGTATTTATTTATACTCAGTATTTTTTAGCGCAGTTGTGTCCGTGCATGTGTTGCATTGAAAGTATGCGTGACGAACGTGTGCATATATGCACTCACTCACACACATACACACACACATGTCATACGCAACAGATAGAATCTCAGGGTATATGCTTAAACATTTTCAATTCCTGTACGTTTGTGTGTAAGAATGCAGTCGGCACACACACACGGAGAAACTGATCCCGTCTATCCGTCTGAGGTCCCGCCCTTCGCTCGGCTTGTTTTGACGAGTCAAGCGAAAGAGAGAGAAAGAGAGAGAGAGAGAGTGAGAGAGAGAGAGAGAGAGAGAGAGAGAGAGAGAGAGAAAGAGAGAGAGAGAGAGAGAGAGAAAGAGAAGGAGAGAAAGAGAGAAGGAGAGAAAGAGAGAAGGAGAGGGAGGGAGAGGGAGAGGGGGAGAGAGAGGGAAAAAGGGAGGGAGAGGGGGAGAGAGGGAGGGAGAGGGAGGGAGGGAGAGGGGAAGAGAGAGGGGGAGAGGGAGGTAGGGAGAGAGAGGGAGGGAGAGAGAGAGGGAGGGAGAGAGGGAGGGAAGGAGAGAGGGAGGGAGAGAGGGAGGGAGGGAGAGGGGGAGAGAGGGAGGGAGAGGGAGGGAGAGAGGGAAGGGGTGAGAGGGGGAGAGAGGGAGGGAGAGGGAGGGAGAGAGGGAAGGGGTGAGAGGGAGGGAGGGAGAGGGAGGGAGAGGACGAGGGAGGGAGGGGGAGGGGGAGAGGGAGGGGAGGGGAGGGAGGGAGGGGGGAGGGAGGGAGGGGAGGGGGGAGAGAGCGGGGGCAGAGGGAGAGAGAGCGGGGGGAGAGGGGGGAGGGAGAGCGGGGGGAGAGGTGGAGAGGGAGAGTGGGAGAGAGCGAGAGAGGGAGAGAGGGAGAGAGAGAGAGAGGGAATGTGTTCGCTCCATCTCGCTCTGATTCGCAACGTTGCCGAGATTGTGCTTCCCGATAAACGGCCGAGACTGACGTTTCCCTCTCGGCGTGAATCCAAAGAGATGATCAATAGCAATCGATTTCGACCAAACTTGTTGTGTCGATAGATTTGCATGACAAATTAACATTGCACTTAAAGATGCGGCGTAGCATTGAAGCGTTTGCAAGAAGATCGCGATTGAAAATCGCGAGTGCTCAATGAACCAAATGATGGAGCTTCTCAATGAGTATGTGGCTTGGTGGAAGTGCGTTAGGCTCGCGGGGTTTGAGATCGGTAGTTCGCATCCGCTTGGCGGTCGGCGTTGTCTTTTTTCGCCAATACTTTTTTTCATTTTTTAGGAAAATGTACGTGTTGCATACAACATACGTGTATCACAATAAATTTTTTCTCATTTTTTAAGGAAATGCACGTGTTGTATAGAATATACGGGCACGTATTGCAAGCATTGCATGTTTCGTCGATGACATTTCATCTGAGACCCCGCCCTCCGCTCGACTTGTTTCGACGAGCTAAGCAAAAGAGAGACAGAGAATGTGTTCGCTCCATCTCGCTCTGTCTCGACATGCAGCCGAGGCTGATGTTTGTCTTTCGGCGTGGATTCGACGAGGGGACGACTAATAGCAATCGATTTCGACTCGCTGTGTCGATAGACTTGCATGAATTAACATTGCATGTAGATCGGTGTTACCTTTCTTTCCATTTATATTTATTTTTTTTTTACGTGGGGAAATCCTCATGGACACCCCGGCTCCTTGCCGGGGTAGTGCCGGACTTTTACCGGCTAAAACCTCACGGTGACTTACCTCTGGCACGATGTTTGGGAGGCCCTCCCGCGCCTATCCATATATAATTTTTCTTTTCGTAGGTCATATTAAATTTTTTCTGTAACTGTTATACATACAACACAGTTATAAATTGAAAATATATTTACATATATTCCTGAAAACCAGGTATTATTTATATCAATAATAATCTGCAATTTTTTGCAACCTATAGTTTACGTCATATCATAAAAAATGTTTGTAAGTGCAATATACACCTATTTGTATGTTCTTGTATGAGTATTCTCTATATTTCTATGAGAAGAGTGTTTTTCTGTGAAAAGAACCTATGAAATTCATAAAGTTGTGATGTATAACGTAGGATGCTGAATCGTTAAACATACAAAATTTTGAACTCGAAATAAAATATTCCATTTGTTGGCATAAATAAACATGACTTAAAGATCGCAATCACAGTTGAAACAATTGCATAAACTTTAGTCTAGCAGGACCCATTACTACAGGACGCATTTTCTGCAATATAAATATAATAAAAACCATTGGTGTATATGTGTGCGTGAATGCATACGTTACAAGCTGTTTCATATCACTATTTTTGCAAAAATTTCTTAGAAACGTATATAACGTATGTAAGCATGTAAATATTACAAGAATCACACACATAAATATTAACGCACGCGCGCGCGTTGTGTTTGTGTGTGTGTGTGCGACTGATTTTCTGTCAACATGTCTGTCAAAATCAGTCGATTTTGTAACATTTATTTTGCGATTATATAATACTTATTTCGGGAAAAGAGAACCATGCAGAGCATTTTACAAATGTATAGAGCAGATTTCAAATGTCATTTTAATGATATATTTCTTTTTTAACCGTAAATCACAGGAACTTTTGACATGCATTTCCACGTTTCCATCATCACAATCCAATATACCGGATGTTCCAGACTAGCCGGTTCACCCGATTTTTCGTTAACGCGACATTTTAGAGAAAAATATTTCAAATGAAAGTGTAAGGCTTCAAAGGATCTATTTACTGACGCTATGAATGTGATATTGGGATAACCTTGAAAAGTCCAGTCAAGATCAACATAAAAATCTTAAATGGATACCCCAATTTTTTATTACATCGTCTTTTTCTAGCAATTAATTTGAACAACTTTTGTCTGAAATATTTTTTTATTCACTTAATATTTTTTGAGATATTTAAGGAAAACTGGATAACTTTTTCAATATTTAACTCACGACATTTCGCTAATTATTTGTCAGAAGAAAAAGTGGTACTAGATCTTTTTGCTCTATTTAGTCTCAAAAATTATATTAATATAAGAATTATATTAATATAAGAATATATTATTCCAATAGCGCCCTGAATTTGGTTAATTTAATGATTTTGAAATTTCAAAAAATTACCAAATTAACAAAAGTCAAGCACTATTGTAAAAATATATTCTTGAGACTAAATAGAGCAAAAAGGTCTGGTACCACTTTTTCTTCTGACAAATAGTTAGCGAGATATTGTGAGTTAAATATTGAAAAAGTTATTCAGTTTTCCTTAAATATCTAAAAAAATATTAGTTAAATAAAATACGAAATATATTTCCTTCATCTTCTTCTTCGCTTGTACCTTAATATTGCATCAATAATGTGTTGTACAGTTTATAACATATCGGAGCTGTGCTTCCGCGGCTCTTTCTCTCTCTCGAGGCTCATCCCCGCCGTCGTCGTAGGAGCAGCATCGAAGCAGGGATCCGTGCGCGTTGCCACGGAGTCCCTCTCTCTCCTCGACGTGCGCGCGCAGGGTTTTGAGCAAGCAGAAAACACGAGAAAAGAGACGCTCTCGCAGCGTACTCTTGTTGAGTCGCGGATAGCCAAACGACGGCGTACGAGCGATGGCTGGACGTTCGCGGAGGAGCGCCAGACCCCCCTCTCGACCCGAGAAAAGCTGGTCGTGTACGCCCTCGGCGGGACCAGGAATCTCGGGGAAGAGTGTGGCCGGTCGGTCTCCCCTACGCGTCGTCTGAAATGAAACGAGAGACGATTTCCTCCTCCTCATCGTCGAGCGACATCGAACGCACACACGCGATAGCGGGTGTCTGTCTCCCGCGACCTCCGGACGAGGGGAAAGTCACGGAGACCTCTCTCTCTCATCGGGCGCGGCTGGAAGCGCGTCGTCGTTGTCAAGGTGGAACGAGCACAGCGAGGGAGGAGGGTAGGTTCTCTGCCGCGTCGAGCGCGCGCAGAGTCACCTCTACCCGCTGACCTCTGCGAGCTGGGACAACGAACGGCGCGCATGCCGGTCGACGACGCATGAGAGACAAAGAGAGCTTGTCTCCCTCTCTCGTCCGACTCGCGCGGTGTATGGCACTGTCGCGTGCAAGTCCGCACGACGCACAGAGACCCAATATCTCGCGCAGATGTCTGCTGGTTTGGATCGCGAGCCGACCGCGTGTCCGAGTCCACGAGGCTTCGTCCTTCGAACGTATACACACGGACCGGCACGTCGCGTCGTGACTCGTCTCTGGGAAGTCGCGCGAGAGCGCGACGCCCGCGAATGATCCGCCGCGCATCACGCACGATGCTGCGTTAAGCGCGAGATAGGGGAGGAGAGAAGTTTCTGTGTCTCTCTCGCACCGTCGTTTACTACGACAAGCGCAAACGTTGACGACGACCTCAGAGCAGGCGAGATTACCCGCTGAATTTAAGCATATTATTAAGCGGACGAAAAGAAACTAACCAGGATTTCCTTAGTAGCGGCGAGCGAACAGGAAGGAGCCCAGCACCGAATCCCGCGGTTCCGCCGCAGGGAAACGTGGTGTTCGGGAGGGTCCGACTATCCCGAAGTGTCGCATCGCGTCCAAGTCCATCTTGAATGGGACCTCTTACCCGCAGAGGGTGCCAGGCCCGTAGCGACCGGTACGCGCCTTGGGAGGATCTCTCCTTAGAGTCGGGTTGCTTGAGAGTGCAGCTCTAAGTAGGTGGTAAACTCCATCTAAGGTTAAATACGACCACGAGACCGGTAGCGAACAAGTACCGTGAGGGAAAGTTGAAAAGAACTTTGAAGAGAGAGTTCAAGAGTACGTGAAACCGTTCAGGGGTAAACCTAAGAAACCCAAAAGATCGAACGGGAAGATTCATCGTCAGCGGCGCTGGCTTCGCGTCGATCGGCGATGTCCCGCGGTTTCTCGCGCGGGCATGCTACCGTGCGCGCATGTCCGGCGTCGTCGTCGTGCACTTCTTCCCTAGTAGAACGTCGCGACTCGCTGGGTGTTGGTCTACGGCCCGGGTGCGGTGACTGCCGCGTCGCCGGTAAAACGGCACGCGGCAAACCCCCGGAAGACCGGCCGGCTGCCCGGCGGTACTCGCACGGTATCAGGCCGCAGTCTATCTCTACGCCAAGGCCGTCGCAAGCGCGTGCCACGGTCACTCGGAGGCACGGACCTAGCGCCGTCCCCGGTCCTGGCCCGCTGTTGGCCGACGGTGATCCTTTGACAGGCCTTACGGGGCGACGCGGAGCTGGTTCGCCATCCCGCGCTTGCCCCAATACCGGTCGGCGACGCTACTGCTTTGGATATTCTTAGGACCCGTCTTGAAACACGGACCAAGGAGTCTAACATGTGCGTGAGTCATTGGGACTAGCAAAACCCAAAGGCGCAATGAAAGTGAAGGTCGGCTTTGGCGCCGACCGAGGGAGGATGGGCCGCGTCGCGGTGCGACCTCGCACTCCCGGGGCGTCTCGTTCTCATCGCGAGAAGAGGCGCACCAAGAGCGTACACGTTGGGACCCGAAAGATGGTGAACTATGCCTGGTCAGGACGAAGTCAGGGGAAACCCTGATGGAGGTCCGTAGCGATTCTGACGTGCAAATCGATCGTTGGAACTGGGTATAGGGGTGAAAGACTAATCGAATCATCTAGTAGCTGCTTCCCTCCGAAGTTTCCCTCAGGATAGCTGGCACTCGGCCGTTCCACGGAACGCGCGCGAGTCTCATCTGGTAAAGCGAATGATTAGAGGCGTTGGGGCCGAAACGACCTCAACCTATTCTCAAACTTTAAATGGGTGAGATCTCTGGCTCTCTTGAACCTTGAAGCCACGAGAATCTCGGATCAGAGTGCCAAGTGGGCCATTTTTGGTAAGCAGAACGGGCGCTGTGGGATGAACCAAACGCAGAGTTCAGGCGCCTAACTCGACGCTCATGGGACACCATGAAAGGCGTTGGTTGCTTAAGACAGCAGGACGGTGGCCATGGAAGTCGGAATCCGCTAAGGAGTGTGTAACAACTCACCTGCCGAAGCAACTAGCCCTGAAAATGGATGGCGCTGAAGCGTCGAGCCTATACTCTGCCGTTAGCGGCAAGTGGGGCGGGGGCCCTAAACAGCCCCCGTCACGAAGCCCTGACGAGTAGGAGGGTCGCGGCGGTGTGCGCAGAAGAGTCTGGGCGCGAGCCTGCCTGGAGCCACCGCCGGTGCAGATCTTGGTGGTAGTAGCAAATACTCCAGCGAAGCCCTGGAGGACTGACGTGGAGAAGGGTTTCGTGTGAACAGCCGTTGCACACGAATCAGTCGATCCTAAGCCCTAGGGGAAATCCTATGTCAATGACGGCGTAATGCTCAGTGCTCTCTCGAACGTTTCATACTGAACATGGCACACGTCCGTCGGGCGAAAGGGAATCCGGTTCCTATTCGGGAACCCGGCAGCGGAACCGCATACCATTCGGGCCCTTGTAAGAGTGTTTGTCGGGGTACCCCAAAATGACCTGGAGACGCCGTCGGGAGATCCGGGAAGAGTTTTCTTTTCTGTATAAGCGTTCGAGTTCCTTGGAAACCTCTAGGAGATAGGGTTTGGAACGCGAAGAGCACCGCAGTTGCGGCGGTGTCCGGATCTTCCCCTCGGACCTTGAAAATCCAGGAGAGGGCCACGTGGAGGTGTCGCGCCGGTTCGTACCCATATCCGCAGCAGGTCTCCAAGGTGAAGAGCCTCTAGTCGATAGACTAATGTAGGTAAGGGAAGTCGGCAAATTGGATCCGTAACTTCGGAATAAGGATTGGCTCTGAGGAGCGGGGCTTGGTCGGGAAGCCGGTCTGGCTGACGTATCGGGCCTGGGCGAGGTGAACGTCCAGGGATCCAAGCTCGGTCCCGTGCCTTGGCCTCCCGCGGATCTTCCTTGCTGCGAGGCTTCCGTGGTGGCGTGAGCCGTCGTGGTCGTCCTCTTCGGCCGCCATTCAACGCTCAGCTCAGAACTGGCACGGACTAGGGGAATCCGATTGTCTAATTAGAACAAAGCATTGCGATGGCCCTCGCGGGTGTTGACGCAATGTGATTTCTGCCCAGTGCTCTGAATGTCAACGTGAAGAAATTCAAGCAAGCGCGTGATCCGATTCGAGGACACTGTCAGGCGGGGAGTTTGACTGGGGCGATACATCTGTCAAAGAATAACGCAGGTGTCCTAAGGCCAGCTCAGCGAGGACAGAAACCTCGCGTAGAGCAAAAGGGCAAAAGCTGGCTTGATCTCGATGTTTGGTACGCATAGAGACTGCGAAAGCACGGCCTATCGATCCTTTTGGCTTAAAGAGTTTTCAGCAAGAGGTGTCAGAAAAGTTACCACAGGGATAACTGGCTTGTGGCGGTCAAGCGTTCATAGCGACGTCGCTTTTTGATCCTTCGATGTCGGCTCTTCCTATCATTGCGAAGCAGAATTCGCCAAGCTTCGGATTGTTCACCCGCCAACAGGGAACGTGAGCTGGGTTTAGACCGTCGTGAGACAAGTTAGTTTTACCCTACTGATGACCAGTCATTGCGATAGTAATCCTGCTCAGTACGAGAGGAATCGCAGGTTCGGACATTTGGTTCACGCACTCGGTCGAGCGGCTGGTGATGCGAAGCTACCATCCGTGGGATTATACCTGAACGCCTCTAAGGCCGTATCCTTTCTAGTCAAAGGAAGCAATGATATTTCTAGGAGTCTCGTGAGTCGAAAGGCTCAAAACAATGTGACACTACTAGGTGACACTACTAGGCCGGTCCAAGGGCCGCTCGTCGCACGAGCCCGGTTTGCTGCATGGCCCCATCGCCCGTAGTCGGGATCTCACCGTACGACGGCACGGGGTCTAGCGGTCGATCATGGGTTTCGTAAGTTCGATGTCGAAACTCGGAATCGTCTGTAGACGACTTAGGTACCTGGCGGGGTGTTGTACTCGGTAGAGTAGTTACCACGCTTCGATCTGTTGAGACTCAGCCCTCGGCTTGGGGATTCGTCTTATCGGTTAGACGAGAAAACCCCCCCGTGGGCGCCACCTTGACGTGGTGGGGGGGTTTGCGTGCCCTGATGATGTACAGAGCTGTGCCGGCGGGGGCTTCGGCCCCTGGCAGGTTCTACCATGCCGGAGAGGTCTGTACAGAGGGGCCAGACTAAGAGCGTCCATAATACTCCTGGATGGGCAACTGCCTCCAGGTTTTATCCAGGGTCTGGAGGGTCTCATTCGTGGGACCCAAAGGACCCTACAGCGCGGGCAGAGCGGGCTCGTTAGCCTTGGCAGGCAACCGGTCTAGGGGAAGGAAAACCCCGAAATTGCACCCGTGTTGCAGAGGCACGTAAAACCCTTGCATTTATCGAGTAATGAGTTTTAAGGAGCATAACGCCCCGGTGTTCGGAGCCGGGGACCGGCGGGAAGGGGCGTATCGTCCCGGCACCCCTCCGTCGTCATCAAGCAACGGGCTGGGCGGCGCGTGCCAGGCGGGCGTGCCGTCGGAACGGACTACCGCCCGCAGGGAGGCTCTTGAGGACCAGCTGAGGCCGAGGGTGGGTCGGTTGGACTCACCCTCGACCTTTGCCGGTCCCAAGAGCGCTAAGAGGAAGCGGATGGCGGAAGCCCACGCTTCCCAACTATGGGGGGACAGGAAGGCGCACTTCCCTCCTCTCGGGGATGTTAATATCCCTAGGGAAGGGGGCAGTGCGGCTCCCGGGGTGCGTGGTACGGACGAAATGTCCGCCACGCAAACGTGGAACCGGCCGTTCCCGAGGGAGGAGTTCCCTCCGATCGAGGGCGAGGAAGTCCCTGCGGCCAGAGGGGCCCCTCTCCGTAACGCACGGGAGGGGACAGTCGACGGGGCGTTGGCGCAAGCGCCAACAGTGGGAGCTTCCGCCCGTGCGGAGGCCCTCACGGCTGTACGAGACCCGGGCCGCGGTGGCGATCGATGGAGTTCGATACCTCCGCGAGCTCCGGGTCGAACCGGGCAGGAAGACCGCGGGGGGCTATACCGGGAGACCCCTCGCGTATCTCAATGAGACAACGTTCCGCTGTCTCGAGGAGATAGAGACAGCGTTGGACGACGTGGGGATTATGGCGAGGGAGGGGGGCCCGGATGGACGCTTTGGGGCCCTGGAGGTGTAAGTCCGGGGCCTCAAGGCAGAAATCGCCCGCATTGGGCGGTTACTGGAGAGAGTGCTTCTCTCTCCGGTACCCGTAGCTGCGGGCAGCGGGGCCTCACTCCCTCGTCCCCCCACACGGCGACCGGCGGCTGACGGGGAGGGGCGTGACGGGTGGGCATTCGTGTCCACCCGTAAAGGAAAGGGGAAGGGGGGCGGGCAGAAGCCCAAACCTGACCCCAAAAAGGGAGGCAGTGCGGCAAAGAAGCTCGCACCGCCCCTCAAGAGTGGGAAGGCCAGGGAGGGAGGGGCCCCGAAGAAGGGACCCCTCCTACCCAAAAGGCTTCAGGTCTGGAACCCCCCGCTCAACCCGGTGGTAACTGTCATTACCTTGCCGGGGGGTTCAATCAAGGAGGTAATGGTGCAGGCCAGGCAGCAGGTTGACCTCCAAGAGGTCGGCCTGCAGCCTGGCGAAATAAAAATCAAACGCGCCAGAAATGGGGGGGGTGATCTTGGTGGTCCCTGGCCAGGACGGCAAGGATAAGGCTGATCGCCTGGCGAGGGACCTCCAGGACGCACTGTGTGGGGTAGCCATAGTCGCCAGGCCGGCGAGACGGACAGAGCTCCGCCTCGTTGGCCTGGATGACTCGGTCACCCCCCTAATGGTGAGGGCTGCCATCCTAAAGGAAACGGGCTGCCCTCCGGACGATCTCCAGACGGGAGAAGTCAGGAAGTCGTCCGGAGGGCTGGACGCGATTTGGTGCCCACTGGCACCGGCCCAGAAGCTCGTCGCAGCCGGGGGACTGCTTATAGGGTGGTCTAAAGTGGGGATTAGGGTATTGGAGGAACGGCCCCTCCAATGCTATAGATGTCTGAAGTACGAACATATGGCAGTGGCCTGCCAGTCCGAAGCGGGACTGGGAGGCCGCTGCAGAGGGGCCGACCACGTGGCTAGAGGGTGCACCTCGGAAGTGAGGTGCACCCTCTGCCAGAATGAGGGGAGGGATTCCGCCCACCGAATGGGTGGGCGAAAATGCAGAGCAGTCCCCCGGACTGCACAGAGAGGGGGGGTTACTCCTCGCCGTAAGCGGCGGAGGAGAAAGAAGGCGGCGCGTGGGGGGGGCCGGGAACGCGGTTAAGGGCGGTGTGCCCGCGCAGTCTCAGCCCGCCCACGACGTCGCCGCTAAGGTTACACCCGGGGCAAGTGTCCCAGCGGCAGTCCCAGAAGGGACCATAGAGGTAGGACTGGTAGGAGCGGGAGCGACGGCCGCCCCGCAAGCGCCGGACCCTCCTCCAGAAACGTAACAGATCCTGCCGTTCACAGCCTGATAGCAGACTAGTTACATTAATACAACAGATTCTGCTATATTCATTTTTACAATCCTCCCATTTTCCACTGTGACTCCGCGGGGCGCTACGAGCCCCGCGGAGTCACAGTGGTAGGTGAGCGATTTGCTTGAGGCTTATTTATGCAATTATCTCGGACGGCGCTTGACTCGCACAGATAATGAAGGTCGAGCCACCGATTAGTGATCGCGCGATGTGCGCCTCGAGCCTATAATATACGCGGCGGGTGTTTTCGCCGTGAGTTAAAGCGCGAGTTTGGGTGATTCGGCACGCGACTTGACGATGGGTCGCAAAAAAAACGGTACAAGAACGCGTCGCGACACGTCGCGCTCGCTTTTGTCCTCGGCCGCAGTGTCGATCGCCCTGGTGGTAGAGGGGTGCGGGCGACGGGAGTATTCCTTGCGGGCTGGGCCGACGCGCCAAATCCCAACTGATCAGCTCTTGCCTTCCCGGGGTCGAATTCGGCAGGAGCTTCTCGGTTGATCCTCTCTCGGAAAGAACTATCTGCGGAGACGGAACTCTGGAGACTTCCCTTTCGTCAAAATCTGCCGGGATTATATACCCGAGATTTTGGGGCTTCGGTTTTCTTCGCCCTTAATCGGAGTTAATTCCGCTTTTTAATCGGAATTAATCGTGATTATGCGGCGTCTGCCGAAGATAACTTCGGCGGTGCCGCTAGCTCGGTTCGGCGGCCGACCGTGCCCGAGCGTCGTTGCCTGGTAGTCGGGCATGTTCGGCCGAGCGCGAAGTCTAGGCGCGGTGTCAGCGCGGGTCGGGGGGTGTGCGCTCAGCTGACTGCCGCGTGCTGTTAGGCGGCAGTCAGCGTAACGGCGCAAAGATTTTTGTCTCGTTACAGCTGGCCACTGAATGGGTGGCTGGTCGTGTAAGGCGGTCCCCCGGGCTGCCCCGAGAGGGAGGGTCCCACCGCGAAGGAAGCGGCGGCGGAAAAAGGTGGCACGCAGGGCGATGGAGGCTGGCGTACAGCTGCAGCCGGCTGTTGGTGTCGCCCCACAAGTTATAGAAGGGGCAGTGGCCCTTGTCGCCGGCCCGGACAAGGTTGGCAGGGTAGAGAAGGGGGTGACGGAGGCTGAAGTGATTCAGCCTCCGCCATCCACGGATAAGGCAGAGCCGGCGGCGAAGGAAGCGACGGCCGCTCCCGGAGGGCCGGACCCACCCTCGGCGGATAAGTCGAGGGGGGTCTCCGAGGCGATGGCGATGGAGGTTGAGGCCTCGGCCACCCTGCTGGCGGAGGAGGGGTGAGAGGAGTGGGCGGCGTAGAGAGCGGGGAGCTCTCTCCGCACACTCCCCCGCAGGCCCGTGGGAACTGCCGGTGGGGTAGCGGCCACTGGCGGCCCCCCCACCTCACTCATGGGCCAGGTAGGAGCGGTCGGGGGTGGGCCGACCCCTTATGGGAACATCCCCGGCCGCGCCAGGAGGGATAGCCCCTCCTCAGGGTGTGACCCACGTCTCTGACGATTTGGTACGGAGGCGAAGGGAGTCCTGGGGAGAGAAGACTTGCCCCCCAGGTTAGGTGCTGTAGGGTCTCCCTCGGTTCCTCACCAAGGGAGGGGGGTCTGGAGGGGTCCCCGAAAGGGGACCCCCACACACCTTTTCCGGCAGCCAGAGTGGGTGGACCTCCTCCTCGCCGGATAGGAGCCACACACGAGTCTGCACACTGTGGGGCTTGGAACCCCCATGGTATCCGTGTGTGGTGGGGTGCTCCGGGCTGCTCGGACGTATTCCGAGGCCTGAGTCGGAGCACCCCGGGAATACCCGATGCACGGCGATCGCATCACCCTAAAGTCGCGCATCGGGTGGCGTGTACAGTGCTGGCCGCCGTGGGGGAGGGGTCCGGGTGGAATGCGGCACCGGTGACTTTACTCCTTTCACGAGGCCCCCCGCGTGGCGGCGCCCCTCACGGTGCCTGCAGGGTCGGAGCTGCTGGACTCTCGAATGCGGCTCGGCTCCCAGCGATGGGAGTCGGAGCGTCAGTAGGGGGCGGGAGTCCAGCGCCGAGGATGACACATTCCTTCGCCCCGCGACATATGCCGATTCCCTGGGGGAACTCGGGGACCTCCCCCCTGGGGGAGGCGGGCATGCCCGGTCGGCAGAGTCGTGAGGGGTGGTGGGTGTAGAACCAAAATGGCAAACAAATATTTAGAGAAGGTAAAGGAGGAGACGGAGTAGGAGGGAGGACCGAGTATCGCGTCCTCACGCGCCGTACCGCGCACAGAAGGGACGGAGTAGTACTCCGACGAGGAGTCGGAGCTGCTCCTAGACGAGGAGGAAGAGGAGGAGGTACTCCCTCCCGAGAATCCCTACCGAATGGGGGAATTTAAGGAATTCGTGGACTCCGAAAAGGAGTCCACGAAAAGGAGTACTGGGCGGGAAACAGGAGCCTTGGTGGGAGGCAGAAGCTCAGGCTTCTCAGGGCTCTTTCATATGTTCATGAGTTGTCGGAACGCGTCTGGTACCTCCAGAAGAGGGGTGCCAGATGCGTCAAGAGCGCTCGCGAGGATCAGGGGGTTCTCCTCCGTATGGAGGGCCCTCTGCGCCGAGACCGCACTCCGAGAGGAGGGTTCGGCCGGCCTCCGCGCGGCACTATGTGCGGCGGAGGCCGAGCTGGAGGGTCTGCGCAGGCGGGAGGCCCGCAGCAGACCAGTGGTGGAAGGCGTGGCCGTGGTGGGGAGGACCGTCCTGACTATGGCCCGCCGGACGCAACAACCCCCCGAGCCCCAAGTGGAGGCAAAGGCCGCGGCCGATCCCCCTCCATTGGAGGGGGACTGGACCGCGGTCACAAAGAAAGGGAAGAAGAAGAAGAAGAAGAAGAAGAAAAAGAAGCTGCTGGGGGAAACCCCAATAGCAGGGGTGGGGCCAGGCGGAGGCGCGACCAGTGGGGTAGCCACCACGGCGCGCACCCCGGCCAAGGTTAGGACGGGGGCGGGGAGGAGGTACCCCTCCCAAATCAAAGATAAGGTAGCCGCGGCTGCCGTCGACTGCGGCGGTAGCAATCTGGTTCGGCCCGGGGGCCTCCTATGCAGAGGCCATGAAGGAGGCAAGGGACGAGATCCCCTTGGGGAACTCGGGATCCGGAACGTGGAGATAGGACGGGGCGCGGATGGCGCCCTACTCGTCCGCGTTAAGGATCCCGGCCCCAGGGGGGAAAAAGCAGACGGGCTGGCGGCACGCCTCAAGGAGGTGTTGCCGGGGGCGACGGTGAGCCGCCCCGAGTTGAAGGGGGAGGTTCGACTCATCGGGTTCGATGAGTCGGCCTCCTCCAAAGAGCTGATAATGACCTTAGCAAAAAACGCGGGGTGCGCGACGGAGACTATTCAGATAGGCCCACTGAGGTGGGGGGCGAGGGAAAAGGGGGCTGCGTGGGCGCGGCTCCCGCTTGCTGCCGCCTTCGCGGCACGCTACCTTGCGTGTCCCGATGATGTACAGGGCTGTACCGGCGGGGGTTTCGACCCCTGACAGGTTCTACCATGCCGGAGTGGCCTGTACGGAGGGACCAGACTAAGAGCGTCCATAATACTCTTGGAGGGGCAGCTGCCTCCAGGTTTTATCCTGGAGGCAGCTGCCCCGTCAACTGGAGGGTCGTACTTGTGCGGCCCAAAGGTTCCTACAGCGCGGGCAGAGCGGGCTCGTTAGCCTAGTGAAGGCAGCCGGTCTAGGGGAAGGAAAATCCCGAAGATAAACCCGTATATGTAGGGCACGTATAACCCCACATTGCCAGAGGCTAGAGTGTTTCGGCACTCTAGTATGGGGGATCCAGGCGAACCCCGGCAGACCCTAGCCTATTATACCGTAACCCTAGGTCATGTCTCTGGGGCCGGGGGTCTTGCCTTAACTGGCCGGACTGTGAGGCAGGACCTCTATAAAATACCAGTAATCCTACGGTTGAGGAATGCCACGCCTTTGGGATGAATGGCAGGTACGTGACCTGTCGCTAGTGGTTCCTCACCTGAGGCACCTGGCGAACCTCAGGGAAATACTAGCCTTACTCCGAGTAATGCGGGAGCTCTACTCGGGGTCGACGTCCATTTCCTGCCGCACTCGTGGGACAAAAAATGGATTCCGCAAAACTTATAAACAAAAATCCCGAGCCTTCGGGCTCAGAGTCTTCGGGCTCACGGTCCCGCACGGATGGGCATAGCAGCCCGTCCAAGGACCTACCACCCACCCAGGTGGGTGATTTTTATTTTTGCGAAGTAGGGATGGGGGCAGTAGAGATGGGAGGGATCCACCAGGCAGGCGCCTCCTCCCCACCCCCCGGGGAGGTAGAGCGGATGGACTTCGGAGGACTAGCCTCCGGAGGATCATCTGGGTTAGAGGATCGACTATCGTCCTCTCTGGCGGACAGCCAGTTCTGCCCCTTCGACCGCGGAGATGGCAGGGTGAACCTGTCTGACAGGGACTTAAGGGCGGCCACCCAACGAGGGACGCGCAAGTTTCTCGGGTCCGAGGATGTAAACCGGTACCAGAGGCCAACGGACCGGGTCCCTCAGGCACCATGGTGCCGAGGAGACCCCCCCCACTTCCAACAAGGGGATGGGCAAGGGGAAAGGGAAGGAGGGGACCGCGGGACCTGGGGGAGCGTCGGAGCGGGTAGTCGAAGGTCCGACGATCCGTTCTGACATTTTTCTCCCGCAGGGGTCGAGATATCGAGTCCGGGACCTGGGTAAGGAGCAGGCGACAAAAGGCGCCAAAGGAGGAGGGGTTAAGAGGGGCACAGAGGCCACGAATAGCAGCGGCAGCTCCTCCTCTGTTACGGAGGTGCCGGCACTGGAGCCCGAGAGGAGGGGCCAGGAAAGCCAATGACAACGGGAGAGGGGATCAGCATCCGGCAGAGGAGAGAGAGGGAGGCTGAGAGGAAGAGGGAGAAGGAGAACGAGAGGCTGGAGGCGGAGATCCGCGGCGTCCTAGAGGCGGTAATATTACGTTCCCTTAGGAACAAGCGCCCAATGGAAGAAGTGTTCAGGGACCCCACCTCCCTGAATATACTCAGGGAGGCCGGGGTACCTGAGTTGGCCTCGGAAGTGGGCCGCGCGTTGGACGTGGTTCGACTAGTGTCACGGAGGTCCCGTACGCTACCCCCGGGGTCCCGGGCCAGCGACGGCAGCGGCTGTCCGCCCCTGCCTGTCCGAATTGACAGGCAGGAGGGGACGTGGACTATCCTTCTGTTTGGCGCAGGTGCTGACCGGGCACGGTTGCTTCGGTCGGTACCTGTGCCGGATAAGGAAGGAGCTCACCACTCGATGCCACCACTGCCCCGCGGCGGAGGACACGGCGCACCACACCCTGGTCGCGTGCCCAGCATGGGCGGGGGAGCGCCGTGTCCTCTGCGGGGCGGTGGGATGCCGAGAGGGGGAGCTCTCGCTCCCGCACATGGTCAAAGCTATGTGCGGGAGCGAGGAGGCGTGGACAGCGGCGGTCTCCTTCTGTGAGACAGTAATGTCCCAGAAGGAGACCGCCGAGTGGGGGCGAAGACAGTACCGGGGCTGCGGGGAGCAGCTCCCGGGCGGACAACGCCCACAGGGGGACGAGGGACACGACAGCGGGTCCGGGGCAGCGCCGGCCGAGGGGGGCTCACAGACCCGCGAGGGTAGGGAGTCCGCCTCGGACCCGCCACCGGTCGCAAGGGGGGAGTAGGGGGCGGCGAAACGCCTTCCCTAACTTCCCCCCGAGTGACCGGACAGGTAGGGACAGGGGGGAGTGGTGCCCCGGTTGGGGCCGGGCCCGCTCCCCTACAAATCCTTCCCTCCATGACTAGCAGGGAGGGGGGGTAAGGAGGGAGGGCGGATGTCCTCTCCCTCCTTGATAGGAGACACCAGAAGGCCAACCGGCGGGGGGTAACCCTCGTCGGGGACCGCGCCCTGGATTCCCTTCGTGGAACAGGGCGCGGTACACAGATGGCGAGGGGTTCCCGGAAGGGAGCCCTGGGGCCGGGGGGTTGGGGAGGGAATACGGGAGTAGTTCCCCCGACTCCCCTCCTCACGGTCCGACAGGTAGACATCCCGCAGGGGTTTTAGTCGGTAAGAGTCCGACATAACCCCCTTCCCCCCCAAGGGGAGGGGGTATTCATGATGGATTTCCCCTGCGTGACCAAAAAAAAGAAAAAGGTCCCGTACGCTTAAGGGGACCTTCGTGGCAGCGTTGAACCGCATGGTGGCCACCTCCGAAGCCGTCCTGGCTACGCTTATGGCCAGAGTAGCGGAGTCGGATGGGAGAGGGGGAGAAAAATCCGAAGCGAGGAGAGAAGCTGAGGAGCTCAGGGAGGAGCTCAAGGGGTTAAGGGTGGAGAACAGGCGGCTCAAAGAGGAGCTAGAGGCCGGCAGGGCCTCCGCCGTCTCCTTGCCCCTTCCTCCTTCCCCCCCTTTAAGAGAGTGGAGAGGGAAGAAGACCTACGCGGAGGCGTCAGGGAGCTCCATATCCGCGACCACGGAGGACGAGGAAATAAGGACAGAGAAGAAGGAGAAGAAGAAGAGGAAGAAGAGGATGAGGATGGACTCCAGACCATCACACTCAACTTCCGACGGGAGAGAAAGGAAAGAAGAGAGGGGAGGCCACGGGGACACCGTCGTTCAACGAGAATCCTCCGGACCATCCCCCTCCGCCGACATGGAGACCGGAGGGGGCGGAAGAGGAGCTCGATGCTACCATGGCCGCCACGGTCCCTACCTGCGACTGCGGGGCGGAACTCCACCGGCTGAAGGCCGTGGTGGACCGCCTAGCGGCCGCGGGTGGAGAGAGCCGGGCGGCCGTGGGGCGGGGACCTCGATGCCTACTCCGGTCCAGGAGCCGGGAGAAAGGAGGAGGAGCAAGGAGCAGGAGACTCCAGCTGAGAAGGCCCCGGTTCCGCGAACACCAGCGGAACCCGGCGGGAACGAGGAGGGGTAGAAGGGAAAGAAGAGAAGGAATAAGGAGAATAGGAGAAGAAGGAAGGAGAAAGCCAGGCTGGAGAGGGAGAAGAAGGAGGAGCCGGCGAAGGGAGAAGAATAAACGGAGCAGGACAGAGGATCCCGACCAGGAGGGGGGACACCAGCAGAGGAGCCGAGGAGAGGAGGACAACTGGTAGCCGGAGAAGGTAAATAGATGTAGTCCCAGGTCATCGGAAGGAGGGAGAAACAGAGGAAGCAGAAGGAGGAAAGGAGCAGGGGGAAGGTAGCAGCCCCCCAGAAACAGACGGGATCTGGGAGGGGGAGGCAGGAAGCCGTACGGGGCAAGCTGAGGCCGCCACGAACGGCGGCCGTCACCATCACATGCCCTCAAGGCAGATATCATGAATATATGATGGAGGCCAGACGCCGCATTAAGCCGGCGGACCTGAAGATAAATGGGTCCCTGAGGGTCCGCCAGGCTCTGAACGGAGCGATGCTCGTGGAGGTGCCTGGCCTCAATGCGGGGGCATCCGCCGACCAGCTTGCGGAGGAGCTCCTCCGCAAGCTGGCGGCGGAAAAAGGCCCCGGTTTTCGCGTCCAGAGGCCGACGAAGATCGCAGCGTTGCGAATCGCCGGCCTGGACGTGACGACCGGGGCCAAAGAGGTGGCGGCCGCGATGACCCTCGCTGGGGGATGCACACCCGAGGAGGTTTCCTCGGGGTGTGATGAGCGTCTCCCAGTGGGGAATCGGCGCGGTGGTGGTACGGTGTCCGCTGGCGGTGGCCGCTAAGGTCGCCGCCGCGAAGCGGGTCCCGGTGAGGTGGACCCGCGCCGGGGTGACGGCGCTGCCCGCTCGCGCAACCCTGTGTTTCTGCTGTTTAGAGCGGGGACACGTGCGCGAGCGGTGCACAAGCGCCGTCGACCGCAGCGGACTTTGCTACCGCTGCGGTAGCCCCGGCCACCGTGCCAAGGGGTGCCAGGGGGCGGCTCGCTGCCCCGTTTGTGCCGAGGCAGGCAGGCCCTCTGACCACAAGGTCGGGGGACCTGCATGCAGACCCCCCTCCCAGAAGAAAGAAGAAAGGGGGGGGGGAGTAAAGAGGAGGAGAATCGGAAGAAGGAGGAAAACACCTCCCCCTGCCAGAAGAGGTGACTCCAGAGGCGGTGCTGGCCCGAAGCACCGCCGGGGACTCGCTGGATCCGGCACCGCCCAGGGAGGAGACCAAGCCGGCCTCCTCCCCAGCGAGGGACTCCAAGGACCAGGAGGAGGAGCAGGATTCCCGCCCCCTCATCGAGTGGGAGGAGATGGAGGGGACCGGTTGGATCCCAGGAGAGGAGCGGCCGATGCCACAAAGGAAGAGGGGCAAAGACCGAGACCCAGAAGGAGAGGACCGAGAGGAAGGAGAGCCGGAGGACAGGACCCAGGTGAGAAAGGTGAGGAGGGTGGAACCTTCGGGGCTATTCCCAACGGACTTAAAGGAAGGGGAGTCGGTTAGAGCGTTACTCTCGACTCCCCTGCCGGTCGACTCCTCCTCATACCATCCCCCCGAGAGGAGGAGGACGCGCAGATAGGAACCCCCATGTCTCCGCGGAGGCACCTACGATGGAAGCCACCATGACCGAAACCCCCTCCGAGGAGACTGAGGCGGCTCAGCCGCCAGAGGTCTCCGAGGAGGAGGTGAGTGTAGCCAGCTCGGAGGAGGCGTGAAAGGCTTAGCCTTCACGATACTCCGGGCCCTACAGGCCGACCTCGGCTGCGGCGCCCAGGCTCAGGACTTCTGCATGCAGAGGATGACTGAGCTGGGCGCCGGGCTGGGGGTGGTCACCGAGCCGCACTGGGTGCCGATACGCAGTGCAAACTGGTTCGGCAGCCCGAACGGCTCGATGGCCATGGTGGCAAACCCTACGCCGGGGACCCCCCTGTGTACTCAGGAAGAGGGGGTCCTCGTATGTGGCGGTCGACTGGGGGCCTGTAACTGTGGTGAGGGTTTATCCCCCCACTGCAGGAACAAGGCTGGTCTCGGCGATCTCGCCCGCGTGATGAGGGTCCTCGACAGGGTCAGGGATCTGGTGCGAAAGTGCCATCCCCGACCTGTCGTAATCGCCGGGGACTTCGATTTCAACGCCCACTCGAAAGCGTGGAGTTGCAGTCCCCGGCAGGGGGACCCTCGGGGCGAGGCCGTGATCAGCTGGACGGCGGGGTTAGGCCTATTGTTGGTGAAAAAGGGCTCAACCAGCACCTGTGTGCGGCCGCGGGGGGAGTCGGTCATTGACTTGACATGGGCTACCCCCTCGGCCGCCGGGATGCTCCAGGACTGGGGGGTGGAGGCGGAGGCGAATCACTGTCTGATCACAGACACGTAGTGTGGGCCCTCCGCCTCCCCAAGTCCCCACAGGTGCTGGCCTGCTGCCCAGGGGAGGGGGACTTTCCCCTCCCCAAAAGATGGACCTTCAGTCTATTAGACGCGGATAGGTTTCGGGCGGCCGTCCTCGTGGCCACCTGGCACCTGGGAGAGGGGCCAGGTGAGTGGGATCTCGGCCCCCTCGTAGGGGCCGATGAGATAATGGGTATCGTGGCGTCGGCAGGCGACGCTGCGATACCCCGATCCCACCCCCGCTGGCGCCGGGCCACGTACTGGTGGACGGAGGAGTTGGCGGACCTCCGCGACTCCTCGGTCAGAGCCAGACGGTTATAGGACCGGGCCCGGCGACGAGGCGGGGATGTCGCGGGGACGAAAGAGGACTACCTCTGTGGTAGTGAGGAAAGCCCTCAAAGCCGCCATTGTCGAGGCGAAACGAGTGGCCTTGGAACAACTGGTGAGTTCCCTGGACGACGAACCGTGGAGGCGCCCATACAAGAGGACAATGGGGAAGATCCGTCCTTGGGCGCCCCCACCAACGGAGACGTTAAACCCCCAGATCCTCGACGGGTTCCTGGATGCTCTCTTCCCGAGGGCTGAAGGCCCCCCCCGAGACCTCCGCTCCGGAGCTGGGCGAGGGGGATTGGGACGAGGGTCTGGAGGTGAGTCCAAAGGAACTCACCAGGGCCAGTGGGAGGCTCGGGACCAAGGGGAAAGCCCCTGGCTCCGACGGGATCCCTGGCCGAATCTGGGCCCTCGCCGAGGGCGAGGGAAATCTATTCGCGGCCACGCGCAGGGTGATGAGTGGGTGCCTCAGGGAGGGGGTCTTCCCCCCAAAGTGGAGGAGGGCCAGACTGGTCCTCCTCCCCAAGGAGGGCAAGGCACCCGGGAGTGCGTCGGCCTACAGGCCGATACGCCTGCTGGACGAGGCGGGCAAGATACTAGAACGCATCATTGCCGACCGCCTCGTCCAGCATCTGTCCTCGGAGGGGCCAAACCTCCACGACCGCCAGTTCAGGTTCAGGCCCGGAAGATCGACGCTAGACGCCATCCAGTGTTTCCGGGACCTGACCCGAAGGGTCGTGGAGGGGGAGGGCGGGGTGTTGTTGGCGGTGTCGCTCGATATAACCAATGCCTTCAACACCCTGCCCTGGCCGGAGATAGGACGGGCCCTCGTGCATCACGGGGTGCCCATCTATCTCCGGCGGATCCTCTTGGCATACTTCGGGGGCAGGGACCTCGTCTTTCCGGTAGAGGGCGGGGTCCAGGGCCGGCGCGTCATGGAACGTGGTGTCCTGCAGAGGTCGGTTCTCGGCCCGCTGCTATGGGACATCGCGTTCGACCGGGTGCTGCGAACTCCGCTCCCCCCGGGCTACCACGTCATCTGCTACGCGGATGACACCTTAGTGGTGGCCGGAGGGAAGAGCTGGGGGGAATCCCGCCTCCGGGCGGACGTGGCGCTGGCATCGGTGGTGGGAATCATCAGGGACCTGGGTCTCAAGGTGGCGCCCCAGAAAACTGGGGTCATGTACTTTCATGACGGCAGTCGAGGGGCGCCGCCGGAGACACAGGTCCTGGTAGATGGCGTCCACATCCGTGTCGGGCCGACGATGAAATATCTCGGCCTGACGTTGGACAGCCGTTGGAGATTCGGGCCGCATTTCAGGCAGCTGGCCCCCAAGGTGCGCAAGGCCGGACTGGCAGTGGCCAGTCTGTTGCGCGCCCAAGGGGGCCCAAGCTGGAGAGCTCGCCGCCTGTACGTCACGGCGCACAGTGTGGCGACTAATGTAAATCACGGGACATAGCGAGTCAAAATGAAAGTTTGATTTTTAACACATTACCATTAAAGATATTTAGTAAAATACTTATAGTTTCTTTTCCTATGTCACAATTTCCATAATAACTAATAGAATATATATATAACGCAAAATCAACAGTTCAAACTGTTACATCTTAATATGATGCTAGCAAGATGCATCATCCGAGTTAATTTCAAGTTGCATATACAATCATGTTTAATTTCAAAAATATATTATTTCATCAGCTTTGTGTTACTGTATCAAATTATTTTCTTGTATGTTTCTCCAAAAAATATCTATTTTTCAATTTTATATATTATTAATTTTCAGTGGAAATATAAAGTATATTGAAATATATTATAAATTGTTGATTATAACAAAACTCTTGTAACATCTCGTTTCATACTAAAAATTTTATGAAACAATATACTTAAGACTACATATATCTGTTTACAGGTATGCTAGGTGCGCCTAGGTGTGCTTTTACAAAATATTTATTGTTAAAGATGTACAAACGTATATCATGAAAGGAGAAATTTCAAGCACTCGACAAAACAAATATTATATAAAAATGAGAATCAAAAATAAAATATATCTATTAAAAAAACAAGTTTTTCTTGTTTTTTTTTGTAATTTTGCTTATAACTTATTGCGTTGATTTTTTTCTGACAAAATCAGAAAATTATTCATATCGTTAGGACTTTAGAACTACACTATACAGGGTGTTTGATAGCTGATCATGCAGACGAAAGTTGGAGATAGATTGGGTGTAGCCGAGAAGAAAAGTCATGTACCATAATGTCAAATTGCCAATAGTTATCGAGTTATTAATTAAAACATGTGAGCCAACGAGCGCGTAGAGAGCGGAAGGCGGCCGCAGTAAGCACGTAGACATTTGATACAGGCGGAGTCAGCGAGTGACGATAGGCAAGCGCGCGCGGCGAGGGGCAACGTAAACGACAAGAGGCGATCGCGCGCGACGAGGAGCGAGCAAGCTTCTTCTTCATAGCTTTTTCCTTATAGCTCGCTCGCTCCTCGTCGTTTGCGCTCGCTCGCTCTTCGTCGCGCGCGTTCGCCTCTTGTTGTTTACGTTGCCCCTCGCCGCGCGCGCTCGCTTACCGTTACTCGCTGACTCCGCCTGTATCAAATGTCTACGTGCTTACTGCGGTCAGCCTCCGCTCTCTACGCGCTCGTTGGCTCACATGTTTTAATTAATAACTCGGTAACTATTGGCAATTTGACATTATGGTACATGACTTTTCTTCTCGGCTACACCCAATCTATCTCCAACTTTTGTCTGCATGATCAGCTATCAAACACCCTGTATATAAAATAAGTCATGGATGAAAATTACTTATGAAGAAATTTTCTTATTCACTGTATAAAATATATAATATGTAATAACTATGGAGCCCGTGTTAAAGATCTAGGCACCCTATATATAAAATAAAAAGTTTTATGTTAACCTATTAGAGCCCATAGCTAACTCTGCTGGTATATCATATAAATAACATATGGTATCCTCTAGTATGATAAAAATAACAAATTCGGCGGAAAAATATTGCAAAAAGAATTTATTTATAACAAAATTGTTTAAACAATTTATATAAAAAATGATTGTTTTGAAAATCTGATGCTGCCAAGCGATTTCGCTTTGAAAATTAGGTAAAAAACAATCTTTTTTTTTTAAGTCGTTTAAACAATTTTGTTACAAAAAGTTATTTTTGCAATTTTTTTCCGCCGAATTTATTATTTTTATCATACTAAAGGATTCCATTATGTCCATATGTCATTTAAGTAATATTCCAGCTAAGTTAGCTGGTATGCTTTTTCAATCATCGGCCGCTTCTACGACGCGCATTAAGAAGCACGGTTAGTCAATCGCACAATATATTACACATCTTCGCGCTCAGGCATTTACGTGATACACGAAGAGAGCACAGTCTTTTCATCGAAGCCTCTATAAAGCAAAAAATATATATATAAACAGAAAAACAATAATAAAATAAAAAAAATATATAAAAAAATATAAAATATATAAAAATAAATAAAAGTAAACTTAATAACATATTATAAATATATAACAATATATTTTAACAGTATATATATTATATAAAGAAATGGCAAACTTCGCGGTGACGTGTGTGTGCGTTCTATTCGTAGTCTGGGCCTGGTGGTGGCAGAAAGAAAAACAGAAGTGATTTTCTTTCATCAAAGGGGAAGGAAGCCACCCCAGGCCCGGATCCGTGTAGGATCAGTCAGGGTCCAGTTAGAGGCCCAGATGAAATATCTAGGCCTCACCCTGGACGGCACCTGGTGCTTCAGGGAGCATTTTAACCGTCTGGTCTCCCAGCTGAGAATAATCTCAGCCAACCTGGGCAAATTAATGCCCAATGTCGGGGGACCAGACCGGAAAGCCCGTCGCCTCCACACTGGGGTACTGAATTCGGTTGCGCTGTATGGCGCGCCGGTATGGGCCGAATCTCTGGCTGCCAGCCGCCCTCTACAAGCGCTTTTGCGCAAAGCGCACAGGGCGGTGGCAGTACGGGTGGCCTGCTGTTGCCGGACAGTATCCCACGTGGCGGCGACGGCTCTGACGGGCATGCCCCCCCTCGAGCTCCTGGACCTGATGTACTGTAACATGTACATCAGGAAGCGGGAGCTCATAAATGGGGGGGGGCCGCAGATGAGGGGCTCGCCGGAGCATTGAGACGCATGAAGCACCAGGCTCGACAGGTCCTCCTCCAAAGATGGCAGAGAATCCTGGTCAATGCCAGGTATGGGAGGAGGACCGTCGAGGCCGTCCAGCCCTGCCTGCAGGAATGGACAGGCAGGGAATTCGGGACCCTGACTTTTAGGATGGCACAGGTACTCACCGGGTATTTCGGTGAGTACCTGTGCAGAGTAGGGAAGGAACGCACAACACATTGCCATCATTGTGGACACGACCACGACTCCGCGCAGCATACCGTCCAGGATTGTCCAGCCTGGGCGGCGGAGCGCGGAGTCGTGGTAAGGGAATTGGGCAACGACCTCTCGCTCCCCGCAATTGTGAGAATCATAGTGGAGAGCGAGAGGAAATGGAAGATTTTTGCCTCCTTCTGCGAGACAACCGTCTCGCAGAAGGAGGAAGCAGAGGAGATTCGCCGACAGGCGGAAGGGCGCGGGAGAAGAAGGAGGATATAGCGCCACCGGAGATGGAGAGCGGGGAGGAGTAGGAGCGGGGAGGGGGATATCGACTCTTCGGAGGAAGAGGCTGCGAGATTGATGGCGCAGCCACCCCCTCAACCTGCTCCCCCTCCCCCCCCAGAGGGATGCCACCACCATCACCAAGAGAAAGAGACCCCATTGCCCGACGGGTCACCTGTAGAGGGAGGACCGGGAGGGGGGGAGCAGGGCGTAACGACGACGCAAGGAGGGCAACAGCGGCGCCAAATGGATTACCGCTGTCTACCTCAACTGGGGCAGGAGGAAACCCGAGGAACAGGAGGATGGACAATCCGCCCTCCCGTTATCGACCACCGACTCCCAGAACGGGAGTTGGATGAGGATAAAGGGGGGGAAAGGATACAGCGGTGGCGTCGTCAGTGCGTTATGTACCTCTCTCCCCTTCAAGCCCACTTAAATGGGCCCAAAGAGAAGGGTCTCGATGACCCTTCTCTCCCTCCGATAGGAGGCGTGATTGCCCGGCAGCTAGGGGATCTTTCCCCCCCGTAACCGCTAGGCGGGAGAGTGGGGCACCGGGCGGGGACTCCCGGTGCTCCAACCAGTCCTCCAACGTAGGGCGGCCGGCTGAGAAGGTGGATCAGCCGGCTGCACAACATGTACTGGCGGCGCCTCGTCTGGTCAGGAACGGTGGTTGAAGCGGGCTTCGGCCGGCTTCCCCCTTCCTGACCGTAGAGACGAGGCGTGAGGGGTAGGAAAGGGGAGCGGTGGTCGAAGCGAGCCCTCGGGCTGGCTTCCCCCTCCCCTGGGGGAGCGGTGGTCGAAGCGAACCTTCGGGTTGGCTTCCCCCCTCCCTCCACCCCTCAGGGACAGAAGGCATAACACCTGGACTCGGGACCCCGATCAGCAGTCACGCGCGGCTCCGGGGTCCCGGCCCAAGTCCCTTCGCAGCGCCACCTGGGGAGGTTTTAGCCGGTAGGAGTCCGGCATAACCCTGGCCCTTCCCCGAGGATCAGGGTATCCATGATGGATTTCCTCCTCGTAAAAAAAAAAAAAAAATTATATAAAGAAAAACGGCTCAATGTCCGAGAATCGCTATACTTCACCATGCTGTGCGGCGGTCTTCTCGATCGCTCTGTATGGGGCGCCCATATGGGCGTCGCAGCTCCTGGCCTGCCGCAGCGGAAAACGCGTACTGCGGCAAGCCTTGAGACCTGTGCTAATCAGGGCGACTCGGGGGTACCGAACCGTGTCGTACATGGCGGCGACCACCCTGGCCAGTACCCCTCCCGTGGAGCTCCTCGCCGAGGAGAGACGAATCCTTTATTGGAGGGTGAGGGAGCTCCGCGAGGAGGGGGAACTCACGGCCAGGGGCCTGGCGGCCCTGAATCTCCAGGCCAGAGCCCGGACCCAGGAGAGGTGGAGGGACGTTTTGTCCGACCTCCTGGGACCGGGCTCGCGACGGCCGAGGCTGTCCGCCCCTGTCTGTCTGAACTGACAGACAGGAGGGGATGTGGAATGTCCTTCTACCTGGTGCAGGTACTGACGGGGCACGGATGCTTTGGTAGGTACCTGCACCGGATAAGGAAGGAGCCCACCACCCGATGCCACTACTGCCCTGTGCTTGAGGACACGGCGCATCACACCCTGGCTGCGTGCCCAGCATGGGTCGGGGAGCGCCGTGTCCTCGCCAGGGCGGTGGGATGCCGCAGGGGGGAGCTCTCGCTCCCGCGCATGGTTTTCACCATGCGCGGGAGCGAAGAGGCGTGGTCAGCGGCGGTCTCCTTTTGTAGGACAGTAATGTCCTAGAAGGAGACCGCCGAGTGGAGGCGGCGACCGGGAAGGCGACGCAGGGGCCGACACTCCCCGGGGGTGGGATCGGCAGCGGGTTCGAGGTAGCGTCGGCCGAGGAGAGGGCACCCGCCCACAGGGGCGGGGAACTTCCTCGGCCGCCTCGGGCCCGCTTTCGGCCGCGGGGGGAGTAGGGAGGGAATCCCTGCCCCCCCCCCCGAGCGGTTGGAAAGGTAGGGAAAGGGGGGAGTGGCACCCCAGTTGGGGCTGGGAGCACTCCCCCAAAATCCTCCCCCTCCGATAAACATAGGGGGGGTAAGGAAGGAGGGTGGATGTTCCCTCTCTCCTCAGGAGAAACCAGAAGGCTAACCGGCGGGGCAACCCGCCGGGAACCTCGCCCTCCCACTAATTTCCCCGGAACGGGGAAAGGGGGCGAGGTACAGGGGCGAGAGGCTCCCGGTTTGGAGCCTTGGGGCCGGGGGGTTGGGGAGGGAATACGGGAGTAGTTCCCCTGACTCCCTTCTCACCGGTCCGACAGGTAGACATCCTGCAAGGGTTTTAGTCGGTAGGAGTCCGACATAACCCCCGCCCCCCGAGAGGCGGGGGTATTCATGATGGATTTCCCCTGCGTGACCAAAAAAAAAAGGATCAAGTTGTTCACCAGGTGTAAGAGACATTTCATCAACGCCAAGTACGCAATCATGTTGTCTGTCATCTTCAAATTGTTGAATTTTCTTTTTTATGGCATGAAAAATATCATCTATTATTCCTAGGGTAGAGACTTCTTCTTAAAGTACGTGTTGATGGTAATGGAATCTTTTGATTAATCAGTTCTTGATAACCATTATTAGTACAAGAGAATTTTATTCGAAGAGCTTTTTTAATAGTTATTTTAGAACACTTGTACACACGTCGCTTGCTTGAATTTGATTTTAACCACTCAATTTGATCATTGTTGAACACTTTTTGAAGTAACTGTGTTGATTGTGACAAAGTGTTTTCTACACGTAGCTTATTTGTACTTCTGTATCGTCTAATACGATTCATGAGAGTTTCTCGCGTTTTGTCACATTTCTTAAGTACTTTATTAGCAATCTCAAGTTGTTGTTTCATTTGTTTTACTTCTGTTTCTTTATGTTCCAGCTTTTGTTGTAATAATGTTATTTGTTCTAAAGCATATTCCAATGTAAATGGTGTTACATTGAATATTGATGAAGATGTAGTTGCAGGCACATTTGTGTTCTCATTATTTACATTATTTTCACTTGACGATAATAAATGAGTATTGCAATGTATCATCTGATCATATACTTCAATATTGTCAATAAATGGTGGACATGAATTATTCTCTATTGCAGAATGCTCTTCATCAACATTACTTACAACTTGAGAACAATTGAATACAATGCTTGTAGGTTCTTCATTATTTTCATCGTTGTTTTTATTATATTTTAACTTCTTTAGTTTTCCATCGACAGGTTCCGACATTACTTTTGTATAAGGAAAACTTGTTGGCACTGCTTGTGCTTTTAATTTCTTGGAACCATCCTGTCGCGGTTTTCCCCACATTTCTTTAGTAAAATGAACCTACAAATACAATTAGATGAGAAACATGTTTTGTTTACTATTTGATATAATTACATGCTTACCTCACAAATTGCTGAATATTGTTTCGGTTTCCAGTTTTCTCTTCCAATTTGTTTCAACCATATAATTTTTTGTTTTTTACTTATTGGAAAACGTTTCATATAGAAGTTATTTTCGCTTCTATTTCTGCATCCCGGTATGCAACAACCAGTCATTTTTAAAATATTTTTATAAATATTTTTATATATAGTCCTCTTATTGTGTTGGAAGTTTTTTCCAATGATGTTGTTATCACTTGCATGTGCACGCGTAAAAACTAGCAAAATCTAGAAAAATCTATTACTTATTATATGGACAGCAAAAAGATTTGCTAAGTGTACTAATCACTATTTGTTAGATATAATTTGCTGAATCTGCGAATTATTTTGCTGTAAGAACAAATTAGTTTTGTCCAGTTAACAAATTCGTTTGCTGCATTAACAAAACAATTTTGCTAGCCCCTGAGGTAAAAAATAGTTGAACTGGGACCTGAACCTGAGATCTCTTAAGCTATTGGCTTTTGAGTTATTCGTCTTTCGTACTGTGCCATTGCTATCGACTGATGGGAAGGACCTTTTCAGTCATATAATGGTCATGGTTGTCATGATTGTCATTTGTAGCAGCAGTGGTAGTTTTGCTGGGATAGCAAATATATTTGCTAAAAATATAAAATAACAAATTAGCGTGATTCTAAGGACAAATACATTCAGCAAATTGTTTTTGTTCTCGCAACAAAACAGATTCTGCTCGAATAATTCGTAAAATTAGTTGTGTCAACTAAGTTTTCTAGTTGTCACTACGAATATGTAGTAGCAATGACGATTTTGTTGTTACAGAAAATTTATTTTTCTCCGTGCAGAGAGGAAGAGAGAGAAATATTCGTTAAAAAAAGCGCTAGCGTTGCAAATTTCGTCAAGTCGCGCTCGTGTCGTTTACATTAATTGCTTATTTCTCGGTAACCGCTAATAATAACATCATAAAAGAACACTATCTTCTCCACAGTCTTTTCTGTCTGAATTAGTGATTCATATTGATATAACTTGTACAAGTTCGTCAAAATAAGCGCCAACGTTGCAAATTTCGTCAAGTCGCTCTCGCGTTAATTGCATTAATTGCTTAATTAATATCAATAACGCTTATTTTAACGAAGCTGATCTATCAACATAAACTACTAATTACAACAGAGAGGATTGTGGAGAAGATAGTGTTTTTGGAATGACGATATAATTAGCGGTTCCCAACAATTAGGAAATTTATTTTATATTTATTATATTAATTATTTATTATATTAATTATTTATTATATTAATTATAATTTATTTATTAGGAAATTTATTAGACGACGCGTGCGCAAGCGCCGAAGATATCTACATCATTAGAAAAGCATTATCTTCTCCATAATCTGTTCTGTTTGAATTATTTGTTTATATTGATACGATTGGCACAGTTTTATTAATTACGGCGTGAAAATGCGCATTAACTTCGCGACGCACAGTGGATCGAAACATAACAAAGTACGGACATAATCAAATATCTCGAAAAATATTCAATTTCCGATAATTTTACCTTAATACTTTTATACGTAAAACGGAATAAGGAACCGAATGTAAAAATGTTATGTAAAAAATATTAGGTGCGCAACTAAGTTCTCGCTGTTTTTTTGATGAAAATGCAACTTTATTGTGAAAAAATGGCTACAAATGAATCATTCAAAATATTGCCCATCGCTAGCGACAACTTTTTCCCATCTTTCTGGCAGAGCTCGAATACCGTCACGGTAGAAGTGTTCGTCTTTTGAGGCTATCCACGAATCAAGCCATTTTGAGATGTCTTCATATGAGCGGAACTGCTGATTAGCCAGACCATGTGCCATCGAACGGAACAAGTAATAATCAGACGGCGCAATATCTGGGGAATATGGCGGGTGGGGTAGGACTTCCCATTTGAGCGTTTCTAAGTAGGTTTTAACGGGTTTGGCAACGTGAGGCCGAGCGTTGTCATGCTGTAGAATCACTTTTTCGTGCCTCTGCTCGTATTGTGGCCGCTTTTCGCGCAGTGCTCGGCTCAATCGCATCAATTGAGTTCGATACCGTTCCCCAGTGATGGTTTCGTTCGGTTTCAACAGCTCATAATAAATAACACCGCCCTGGTCCCACCAAATACACAGCAAAACCTTCGCAGCGTGAATATTCGACCGAGCCGACGACGTAGAAGCATGACCGGGCAGTCCCCATGATTTTGTTCTCTTTGGGTTGCTGTAATGAATCCATTTTTCAACACCCGTAACGATGCGATGAAGAAAACCCTTCCTTTTTTGCCGCTGGAGCAGTTGTTCATAGGCGAAAAAACGACGCTCAACATCTCTTGGCTTCAAATCATAAGGAACCCAAGTTCCTTGAATCATTCCCAACGCATGCAATCGCTTGGAAATGGCTTGGCGGGTAACTCCTAATGCTGAAGCAAGCTCTTTTTGCGCTTGGCACGGATCCTCATCAAGCAATGCCTCCAAGCGTCTTCGAAGGTTTTTGGCCTTGCTTCACGCGAACGGTCGTCAATATCGAAATCACCGTCTTTGAAGCGACGGAACCAATCAGGCACGTTGTTTCACTTAGAGCAGCATCTCCGTAAACTTTTTGGAGTTCTCGATGCGCTTCAGCCGCCGTTTTCTTCGAATGAAAAAAGAAAAGCAACACTTCCCGCAAATGACGATTATTTGGCACAAAATCAGACATTTTCACACAACCAAAAATATATGACGCAAAAACAAAATCACTAATGTGTCAAAGCGGTTTGTTTACCATATGTCTAAGCTTGGTTCATGACGTTTTGGTTATGTCACAATCGACCAGCACTTACTACTGGAGCCATCTCTTGAAAAACAGCGGGAACTTAGTTGCGCACCTAATATAATTTATAAAAAAATAGACCTTGAAATAACCTTGAAAGAATAATTTCTCTGTCGTAATTATATTATCACCTTATTTTACTTCTAAAATAGTACAATTTTTATTTCATCAATTTTTTGTAATGCCTGCTACTTACGAGTTATGGAGTTTTTATGTCTCATGTAAACCACTATGTATTTAGGGTGTCTGAAAAATTTTAGTCCATCCAATTTGTATAGATAGAACAGGTGAAATTGAACAAAAAGGTCGTATAAAATTTTCCAAGAATCGCAATAGTTACTAAGTCATTAATAATTGAAAATAGCCACATTTAAATGCTTTTTTAATTGATAACTTGAAAATTTGTGTATTTATTTGCAAAATGGTACAGGACTGTTTTGTTCAGAATGACCTAATCTACTATTATATGACGGCAATGATGCCTAACGTTAGTAATGAATATATTGAACTTTTAACCCTGAAATTTAAACCCATCGCTAGGCACAATAGTCGTCATATAATTGTAAATTAGGTCATTCTGAACAAAAAAGTCCTCTACCATTTTGCAAATAAATACATAAATTTTCAAGTTATCAATTTAAAAAATCTCTAAATGTGGCCATTTTCGTTATTATTAACTTGTTAGTAACTATTGAATTACTCGGAATTAGTTGTAACTTTTGCCTCTTTTCGCAGAGATACGCCTTTTTTGTCCCTTTGCCCGCGTGCACCGTAGCAGCAGCCCTCATTTTGATCGGTAGTGGGATGAGGACTGCTGCTGCGGTGCGCGCGGGCAAGGGAACAAAAGAAGGCGTATCTCTGCGAAAAGAGGCAAAAGTAACAACTAATTCCGAGCACTAGTCTAGTTTAGTAGATAATTAACCAAATGCAGAAGAATTGCAACTATGTTGTAAATGGTATTATTACATAGTGAAAAATGACATTTTTCCTTATTCAACAATACTATTACAGTGCGCAAGTACGTGCATGTGTATATATATATATACGTATATATATATATATATACATACATTACATACATACATATATATATATGTAACGTTATATAAAGACAGGTAATATATAGATATTGAAGTATATAACATAATACTAGGTGCGCAACTAAGTTTCCGGGTTTTTTTGATCAATGAAAAATGGAAAATTTCAAGAGAAATACAAAAAATGGTTTATTCAAAGTATCGTCCTTCGCTAGCTACACATTTTTGTCATCTCTCTGGCAATACATGAATACCGCGACGATAAAACGACGCGTCTTTGGACTGAAACCATTTATCCAACCAATTTTGCACTTCTTCGAAATTGGCCAAGTGTTGCCCAGCCACAAGTTATGCGCCATCGACCGGAACAAGTGATAATCGGAAGGGACCAGGTCTGGCGAATATGACGGGTGCGGTAACAGATCTCATTTCAGCGTTTTGATGGTGTCCTGCAGGCTTATTCTGAAATTTCTTTGCGTTATAACTTCATTAACGAAATTTGCGTTAACTCACAACGCATTATTCTTGAGAATCCTGTTCTATAAGCTACGTTAGTGCCTTGCGTTATGAGTCATCTGTTCTTCGGGCATCTTCGGGAATATAACGCAAGTTGTGGAGGAACTAGGAGGTAATGATGACGCAATAATCTATATACCAATCATAGCGAAAGATTTAAAATATTTCAATCGGCTTAAGTAAAGTTGTTTGTTCCGGATTATTGAAGAAATCCGATTACGAAAGAAGAAGAAGAAGCTGTTTGCGCTGTTTGTACACATATACCAAAGAAAAACATTCAAGGTTATGTATATTTTACTTACTATATATATAACATATATTAGGCTATGTGCACACATTTGTAATAAATAAATTGTAGTGAATAATTAGTTTGTTTTTACGTAATGTACGAAAAGAATAGGTACATAACCTGATTTAACTAATGAACAATATGTTCTTACAGTATGGAAGTTGCACAGAAAAAGAAAAAAACCCCTAAAACAACAAACAAGCAATTAGATTTCCTTATTACATATATGGAAAACCATACAGCGTTTGCCACAGGCAAATTATTAGGAGCAAGAGGAAAGCCAGTTTACGACTTACAATGGCAGCAATTAATTGAACAGTTAAATAGCTTCGACGGCCCATCAAAAGGTACAGAAGGTTGGAGAAAAATAAGTTTTATTGTATATTTCTATCATAATTAAAGTATTATTTCCTCACATTGTTTTCTTTATTATTAAAATGCTATTTTTTTATAATGTTAATATAACGTTATGCATCTTATGTAGCTCTAGTGCATCTGTGATAGGTGTCATCAGCCAAGGTTCCAAACCATAGCCTGCATCGCTTATAATCAAATAAACATTTTTATGTACATTATTAGGTAAATAAATATAAAATAATCGTGATACTTATCCAAAAGCCATGTTGTTCGATCTCCAGAATCATATAATCGTTGCATTTCGTCTCCTATGGTAGAATGTCTCCATATAAAGCTGTCATGGACACTTCCAGGAAATCTAGCATTGACGTTTAAGATTTCCAAATCGTGTGACGCTATCTTATTATAAATAATACAAGTATGCATTAAGTTTCTTTTTGAATTTGTATAGTACATTATATATTATATATTTTTGTAGTGAGTATACTTACTGCCTGTACATTAATTGAATGGAAACCTTTTAAGGTTTGTATATGATTCCTCGTGATGTTTTGGTCTCACAATAGCGACATGAGTGCAATCTATGCAACCTATTACTCCTTTAAAATTCCTTTCCTTTTGAAATCTGTAAAAATATATTGTACAAAACAATATTATAAGAAAATTATAAAAAAAATTATAATTTAGTGAATAGACAAATTTATTTAATATTATTTAAAGAAAGATTTGTAAAAAAAATCACAACAGTTAAGTGCAATCATATATAAATTACTTCAATTTCCTGATATTATTATATTGTTTTCTTAAGAAAAATATAAATTGTTTAATCAGAGTAAATTTCTAACGGTCTTTTATAATTGTAAAAGGATGTTACTTTTCTTTTAAAGCTGCTCGTTTTTCCTCTGTGTTTGGGAATTTGCTCCACTCAATGGCAAGCAATTGCGTGATACCCATCACTACTGCTTTTATTGCTCTGCTAGTTGCTGGTTGTGATATAGATATCAGATAATCATTACCAATAACTTTTTGATAAGAACCTATAGGAAAAAAACGCAGTGCAGCTAAAACCTGTAAATAGTTAGTAATATATAGTTTTTTATTATACAAATTTGAACAAAATCAGTTTACAGTCATGGACATCAATAAAGTTGTTCGTTATGTTTTCAATATAGTTCGGAACGCAGTCTAATAAGAGAACTTGTTTTGAAAACTTTTCAGCAAATAAGTTCTCTCGTTGAACCATCAATTGCGTTCCAAACTGTATCTAAATATAGCGGAAAACTTTAATGTCCGCATGTCTATTATGTATTTTAAAGTTATATTAGAATTTACATAATTACCTATGTTTCTACATAGGTATCTACATAGGTATCTACATAGGTATACTTAATCCTCTCCTTCCTTTACGTTGCAAAATATTTTGAAGTGAGTCACATATATAAATTACTGCTTCTTTTGATAAGCGGAAAACTCTTATAAATTGTTCATCCGTTAAATTAAATGGATTAATACTATCTCTCAACTCTTTCATTATTAGAGAATTTTCCCTCTTTTCTTCCTTTCCCACATCATTTAGCATATTGATAAGTATTCCACCAGCCATTTTATTCACAATAAAAAATATTAATATTAACTTAACCTTGCAAGATCGCGTTATGACATTAACGTTTTCCGGCAGCCAGCGTTAGCATTACTTTACGTAACGCAAGAAAATACGTTACAAATTGCGTTAAAGTGGTTTACAGAATACGGATTTATAGCGAAAAATAATATAACGCAAACTTAACGTTAATGTAACGCAAATTGACGACGCCATACATTAAGATGCATTTATAGAATACGAAATCGTAAAATATGCGTTACGAGCCATATAACGCATGCGTTATATTTTGTGACGTGGCAGCCGGAAAGGCGCCCGTCACAGGCCGACCTTTCGGCCCTTAGGCGAGACTCTCGGGGGGGGGTGTCGCCTTGCGCTCTCCCCCGTAATAATTAGCGTTAGTAGTCGGAGCGCGCAGGTGGAACGGTCCCGCGTCCCCGAGCTCTGTGCCCCTGGACCTCCTGCGCCGCACATCAGGAGAGGAGGGATCGGTGGAGGAAGGAAGAGGATGACACCCCCTCGGCAAGACCGCCACCCCAGGTGAATGCACTCCTCCTTTAATAATGCTAGTATCGGTTTCGTATCGTCGTGAAAGGTTCTCGCTGTCGCTTCCGTTGTCCACAGGCCTGCAAGGATATCGTGCCGAACGGTCGGCGTTCCCGTGCTTGGCGCGTGAACGCCGGCTAAACAAAGCCAGCCTGAACAATGAGATCGGGCGAGTGTGAGCAAGAGAGAGAGAGAGAGTGAGCAAGAGAGTGAGACCGAGCACCCGTCCCGCGGATCGAAAAACAAAGATCCGCGGAAGGATTCCCGTATCGGGAGATTTTACCGAGGAACGGGGAGAGGCGGGTAGCACGAGACAACACCGACGGACAAGGAAGTCTGTCCGGGGAGAAGGAGATAAAAAGAAGAGTCTCCTGTTGTCGCTCTCGAATATCGCAGATCTGCTTCGATATAGTACCGGAAACTATCGGCTATCGAAAAAGTGAAGATACAGTTGAGGGATTTAGTGGGTGGAGTTCTTGGCGTCAACCAGCGGAGGAGACGTCAGTGGCAGCGTGTGCCAGAGCGAGCGAGAGAGGGAGACGAGAGGAGGACCACGTCGCCGGGAGGTTCCCGATTGTGTAAGACCTTCCACCTGCATTATCGTTTCGGTGTCGTGAGAATAGAAAGTCTCGTTAAAATTACCGGCGTAGCGGGCAATCTCGAATTCGCGAGAGCCCAAGCGGAGTGTATCGTACCGAGGGGGTCGGACCGTTCCGATTCCCGAAAGAATAAAGCTAACGATAGTCAAAACGCGCCTCGTTATTTTTGTGTTTTCCCGGTCGTTCCCGACTTCCGACGAACCCTTCCCGTCTACCGACTTAAATACCGCAGGGCTACCGGTCCCGTCGACTTCGCGTGTCTCGGCCCTTTGGTGAGGTGTCGCGTAGCATTGGTGAACGGTGCAGCCCGCTGCACCTGGCGCCCAACCAATTTTGGTGAGAGCTAGGTTGGCCGAGGCGCGCGGACCGACGGCAGTTTGCCGACGGCGAGCGATAATCGCGTCGCAAATTTTTGGCGCCCAACGTGGGACCCGATTTCGGCGAGATAATTTCCGCTATTTGGTCGAGACAAAGGAGGATAATTTAAATTAACCGAAAGTCGCGAAAACGACGACACGTCTCGGCTCGTTTTTTTGCTCGACTCGTGTTTACGGTTTTTCGGGTTCCGGGTTGCCGACGCTAAGCACGACTTTCCGTGTTTTCGTTTTTTTTTCGGTGGGATTTCGGCACGTGCGAGATCGTTTGTCGCGGTGCAAGAATTATCGATTATTTTCGCTCAGAGTTTCTTGGCTATATTTTTTTTTTTTCCCGTGATCACGCTCTGCTCGGGATATCGAGGCTGCTCTTGTTGTGGTGGTGTCCCGGTGTTTGTCTTGGTGGCTACCAAATTGTCGGGGTGATTGTTGGTGTTGGGGGACCATTTTTTTTTCTTTCTCGTGTACCGTTCTTCGTGTGCCGTAACGGCTAATAGCGCCGTTGAAGAGGCTCCCGTCAGGCTGGTCGCTTCCACACCAAAGTTTAGGCTGCGGGTTTCTCGTAACGCTTAGGATTCCCGTTCCGTTTCGTGCGCGACGAGGAGTATCGAGGAATCATGCCGGAAGACTCCGACCGCGAAGCGTGGATCTACGCGCTGCCCTTGGAGCAGCTGCGAGATCAAGCGACGGCGCGCGGGATAAACGCAGCGGGCAACGCGGCGACCCTCCGTGCTCGCTTGCTGCGCTACGAGCGAGCGGAGCGGCGAGACCCTCCCCCGCCGTCCCCGGCGGAGGACGCGATGCGCCCGCCCCTGACGCGCGAAGACATCGGGGGGAAAACGGAGGAACCCGAGTTCGTCGATAGAACGGTCCTCGAGCCGGGGAAGGTCAGCCCCGATACCTTACAAGTGCCGACGGTGAGAATATCGTCACCGTACCGCGCGGTACCGCCACCGCCGTTATCGCTACCGCCAGAGGAGATACCTCCTCTTTTCGTACCGCAAGTTCCGAGATCGCCGACCCGAGGGCCGGGGATGCGCTCGAATCACCCCGCGATGTCGACCAGCGACGCATACAACGTGATGCGTCGCTGGAATATAAGTTTTTCCGGAGCGGCGGGAGGTGACGTAGAGGCGTTCCTCCTGCGAATATCGGAGGGGAGGGACATTGTGCCGATTGCCGACACCGATATGCTCAAGTGTATGCCGTTCTTCCTCACCGGCATCGCACTGGAGTGGTACCGTGTGGGCAAATCTCGTTGGTTCTCGTGGCGTGAGTTCGAGGTCGCGATGCGCTCACGGTTCGGCGACCCCGACTTCCAATTCGCGTTGCGCGATCAGATTTTGCGGCGCACTCAGGGGGAACAGGAACCGGTCGCGGATTATTTGACGTGCATGCGCGGGCTGTTCGGGCGGCTCGACCCACCGTGGGGTGAGGTCGAGCTGTTAAATTACGCGCATAGAAATATGCTCCCGCGCCTACAAATCTCGGTGCACCGAGATGATGTCGTGTCGATAGACGCGTTAGAGAGGCTCGCGACGCGCGTCGAGCGTAGTTACGCTGCCGCGAGTCAGTATCGTGCCCCTTCGCCTCCCGAGAGATCCGCGTGTCCGGATCTCGCCTACCGGCCGCCACCGCGCTCGTCTCGGCCGTCTCCCGCGATGACGGCCGAGCATTTATCGAATTATCGAGCCGCGGAGCGAGAGGAAATTCGTGAGAGGGAGCGTCCGCGCGCCGCGGAGGTGACGCGTCAACCGGCGGGGGCGACCCCGCCGGCTCCGGTGAGAGAGGATCGCTGGGCGACCCCTCGAGCCGGGGACGCGGGGACGGGGGCGAGGAGAAGTACTCGGCAGGAAACTGCCGGGGAACCTGCCCCCGGACCGGCAGCAAGGAGCGGTTCCGACAAATGTTGGAACTGCGACTCGGCCGGTCATTTGGCGCGCGAATGTCGCGCGCCCCCGCGAGTCCACTGCTATCGCTGCGGAAGGGGGCAGCATACAGTGAGGACGTGTCCCTCGTGCGCGGGAAACGGGGCAGGGAGACGCTAGAGAGGGTCCCTGCGTCTCCTCCCGCTTCCGAGACCCGCGAGAAAAGGCAGGGGGTGGCGAGCTCTTATGGTGCGTTCGAAGGGCGTGAGAGAGCGTCCCTGCAATTCCTTGAGATATTAATTGGTGAGTTTCCCCTGCTCGGGTTGGTCGATACCGGTTCGGATCGAACCCTTTTTGGTGTAGAGGGTATCGATGCAATCCGCGGGCAGGGGCTATCGTTCCCGAGTACCGTATCTTCCCGGATCCGTCTGGCGGACGGGACGCTGACCACGCTGGACGGGTCAGCGGACGTTATTCTCGAATTGCAGGGACGCCAAGAAACGCTCACGATCGGGTTTTTACCGAATCTCGCAGTACCGGCCATCCTGGGGATGGATTTTCTGGCGAGATTTCGTTTAGTTCTCGATTTCGCCCGGGGCGAATGGAGCTTCGCGGATGACGCCCTGAGCCGCTATCCTTTCTGCAACGAGCGCGGACAACAGAGCTTTTGTTGCGGGGTCTCGGAATTGTCGCGAGAGCAGGAAGTAAAGCTCACGAAATTTATCGATTCTACCGTACCGATCGCTGCCGAAAATCCCGGCGTCACGTCGCTGACGGAACATCGAGTCGACGTTGGGACGCATTTACCGATTCGGCAGCGATGTTACTTAGTGTCGCCTAAAGTGCAAGAGGCGATCCGTGGGGAAGTAGACGTTATGCTCAAGGCCGGAATTATCGAGCCCTCCGGTAGTGAGTGGTCAAATCCGGTAGTTATGGTGAAGAAACCGAGTGGCAAATATCGCTTCTGTATCGACTTTCGGAAAGTAAATAACGTCTCGAAGAAGGACGCATATCCGTTGCCAAACATGACGGGAATTCTCGACAAGTTACGGTCCGCGCGATACATCTCGACGATAGACCTGAGTCAGGCCTACTTTCAGATACCGCTGGCAACAGAAAGTCGAGAGATTACCGCTTTTTCCGTACCGGGCAAAGGCCACTATCACTTTACGCGAATGCCGTACGGATTATCGGGGGCTCCGGCCACGTTTCAACGGCTTCTCGATAAATTAATCGGGCCAGAAATGGAGCCCCATGCATTCGCGTATTTGGATGATATTGTCGTAGTTACCGAAACATTCGAAGAGCATCTCGAATGGTTATCGCGCGTTCTCGAAAAGATCAGCTCGGCCGGACTTACCGTGAATTTAGAAAAATGCGAATTTTGCCGCTCGGAAGTGAGATATCTCGGGTTTTTAGTGCACCGGGACGGTTTAAAGGTCGACGACGAGAAAGTCAAGCCGCTTCTCGAATACCCGACGCCGACCAATTTAAAGCAACTGCGCCGCTTTTTAGGGATGGCGTCGTGGTATCGTCGCTTCTTACCAAAATTCGCGTCTATTAGCGAACCGCTCACGCGACTGCTCAGGAAGGGCAGGCGATGGGAGTGGACTACCGAGCAAACTACCGCTTTTGAGAGGATACGATCTGATTTGACCACTGCTCCGATTCTTTCGTGCCCAAATTTCGAAGTACCATTTATCGTACAGACCGATGCGAGTTCGGTGGGCGTGGGGGCCGTGTTGACGCAGACGATCGACGGGGTCGAGCGCGTCATCGCGTACGCGAGCCGCGTGCTCGCGGACGCGGAAAGAAAATACAGCACCACGGAGCTCGAGTGTTTAGCGGTCGTATGGGCGATAAAGAAATTCAGACCGTATTTGGAAGGCTACCGTTTTACCGTGATTACCGATCACAGCAGCTTAAGGTGGCTACACAATTTGAGCAATCCCACGGGTCGACTTGCACGCTGGGCGTTAGAGCTACTAGAGTATGATTACGAAATCATACATCGCAAGGGAGCGTTGCATCATGTTCCCGATGCGCTATCGCGCATGTATGAGGGGGATTCCGAGACCCCCATGACGGCCACGGCAATGGGAGGCGGAAGCGATCTCGAAGCGAATGTCGAGTCGGAGGTAACGGAGACCTCCGACAAATGGTACCGCAAGCGTTATCGTGAGGTCTCGAAGGACCCGAAGCGTTTCCCGACTTGGCGAATCATTGAGGAAAAATTATATTTCTTGCGGCCCGCGAAAATAATTTCCGATTTGGTGGAGGATCTCGATCGTTGGAAGTTGGTGTTGCCGGGCGAATCGCGGGGCGAGGCGCTCGGGGAATCCCACGATCATCCTCAGGCGGGCCATTTGGGCGTCGAGAAGACTTATCATCGTCTTGCCGTCGCCTATTATTGGCCCAATATGTTTCGGGATACCGCAAATTTCGTTAGACGATGCGAGGTCTGTCAGCGGACCAAGGTGGACCAGCAGGCCCCTGCCGGCCTGATGGGTCGGAGGGTCGTCGAGAAGCCCTGGACAGTGGTCGCGGCCGACATAATGGGCCCGTTGCCGCGCAGCCGGGCCGGTTACTCCTATCTTTTAGTGATCCAGGATTTATTTTCCAAATGGATGGAGTGCCGGCCCTTGCGTAGCGCGAACGGAAAGCTCATTCGGGCCGCTCTCGACGATCTCGTAATATCGCGCTGGGGAACACCGAAGGTCTTGTTGACAGACAACGGTACCGAGTTCGTGAATAAGGATATCGAGCAATTCGCAAAAGAAAACGGCATACATCACAGTACCGTACCGCCGTATCACCCGCAGGCCAATCCGGTCGAGCGGGTGAACCGAATTTTAAAAACAATGATCGTGGCCTTCCTCGGAGACGACCACCGCGAGTGGGATGCACATCTTACCGATTTTCGTTTCGCGTATAATTCCGCGCATCACTCGTCGATCGGGACTTCTCCTGCGTTCCTCAACCTCGGACGCGAATTAGACCCGCTGAGTTCCGCGAGGCGTCGGGGGGAAAAACATATCGAAATATCATCGCGGGATCCGGCCGAGTGGTCGGCCCGCATGCGTCGGTTGCAGGCAGTACATTCCTGGGTTGCGGAAAATCTAGAGTCCGCGTATCAGCGCCAATCGAGGCGTTATAATTTACGTAGGCGTCCCGTCGCGTACAGGAGGGGCGATTTGGTGTGGAAGCGACAGCACGTGCTGTCGTCCGCGGCTCAGCACACGGCCGCAAAATTAGCGCCGAAGTTTGACGGCCCATTTCAGATTTCTAGAGTACGGTCCGCGGTGGTGTGTGAGCTCGCGCGACTGGACGGGAGCCCTATCGGAAAAGTACACGTCAAGGAACTAAAACCTTACGTAGAACCGATTGCCTCCTAGGTTACCGTACCGTACCGCGCTAAGGGGAAGGCGGCATGTCCGAGACGGAGAGGAAGTGGGACGCCTTCCGTCGTCGCTATCGCGATGTTTTCCGGACCATAGCCCGGGAGCATCCCGGATTTTGGGCCGGAGCGGGGGATGTTTGGGAGACCCACCGGGGTGAGACGACCACCGCACGAGGGGCCGTCGTCCGGGAGATCCCTTTGATGGTGGACGCCGCTACCCAGACGGTTCCTCCACCCCGCGTCGTGCAATATGTGCAGACGCAGACGGAGGGGTGGTGGGACCTCTGGGATGATTTATTGGTGCAAGCGAGAGAGGAGGCCGGGCGAGAGATGAGGGGGAGCCGCTCGCCGGTCCGCGAAGAGCCTGGACCCCGACCCGCGGCTGGATCCACCTCGGGGGCCGGCGGATCGCGAGGGGGGACGCCCGGGGCGCGGAGGCCGCGGTCTCGAGGCCGCGCTGGGGGCTGCTGGAATTGTGGCAGCCCCGGGCACCGATACTCCGCGTGCCCTGATAGCCGCGGGGAGGAATTTTGTTACCGGTGCGGAGAACGGGGAGCGACCCTTCGGGACTGCCCGCGTTGCCGGGAGGAGTGGCGAAGAAGCGGTTAGAGGCCCGCTCGGCCGGAGAAGGCCACTCCCGCGTACCGCTCCCGCAAAGAGGAGATAATGTATCGGAAATCTTTTTTTGGTGTCGGGTTTTTTTTTTCTCTTTTTTTTTGGGGCTGGGAAATTTTTTTTTGTGTGAACTACGATGAAATAAAGAAGAAAAAAAGAAGATAGCAAGAGCCGTCACGCCATTTCTCTTTCCTGCCCCCTTCCGTCCTTTTTTTTCCTTCCCTTTCTTTTTTTTGGTTTTTTTTTGTGCGAACCCCCCCCGGAAGACGGGAGGAGCCCCGTCGGAGGCTCGCCATCGCGTGCCGTATCGAGACTCGCGAGAGAGACCGAGTGAGAAGCAGGTGGATGGTCAGCGGCGTGGACGGCGGGCACAAGACCTTCCAGGTCTTCGTCGGGGAGGGGGGAGTTGTGACGTGGCAGCCGGAAAGGCGCCCGTCACAGGCCGACCTTTCGGCCCTTAGGCGAGACTCTCGGGGGGGGGTGTCGCCTTGCGCTCTCCCCCGTAATAATTAGCGTTAGTAGTCGGAGCGCGCAGGTGGAACGGTCCCGCGTCCCCGAGCTCTGTGCCCCTGGACCTCCTGCGCCGCACATCAGGAGAGGAGGGATCGGTGGAGGAAGGAAGAGGATGACACCCCCTCGGCAAGACCGCCACCCCAGGTGAATGCACTCCTCCTTTAATAATGCTAGTATCGGTTTCGTATCGTCGTGAAAGGTTCTCGCTGTCGCTTCCGTTGTCCACAGGCCTGCAAGGATATCGTGCCGAACGGTCGGCGTTCCCGTGCTTGGCGCGTGAACGCCGGCTAAACAAAGCCAGCCTGAACAATGAGATCGGGCGAGTGTGAGCAAGAGAGAGAGAGAGAGTGAGCAAGAGAGTGAGACCGAGCACCCGTCCCGCGGATCGAAAAACAAAGATCCGCGGAAGGATTCCCGTATCGGGAGATTTTACCGAGGAACGGGGAGAGGCGGGTAGCACGAGACAACACCGACGGACAAGGAAGTCTGTCCGGGGAGAAGGAGATAAAAAGAAGAGTCTCCTGTTGTCGCTCTCGAATATCGCAGATCTGCTTCGATATAGTACCGGAAACTATCGGCTATCGAAAAAGTGAAGATACAGTTGAGGGATTTAGTGGGTGGAGTTCTTGGCGTCAACCAGCGGAGGAGACGTCAGTGGCAGCGTGTGCCAGAGCGAGCGAGAGAGGGAGACGAGAGGAGGACCACGTCGCCGGGAGGTTCCCGATTGTGTAAGACCTTCCACCTGCATTATCGTTTCGGTGTCGTGAGAATAGAAAGTCTCGTTAAAATTACCGGCGTAGCGGGCAATCTCGAATTCGCGAGAGCCCAAGCGGAGTGTATCGTACCGAGGGGGTCGGACCGTTCCGATTCCCGAAAGAATAAAGCTAACGATAGTCAAAACGCGCCTCGTTATTTTTGTGTTTTCCCGGTCGTTCCCGACTTCCGACGAACCCTTCCCGTCTACCGACTTAAATACCGCAGGGCTACCGGTCCCGTCGACTTCGCGTGTCTCGGCCCTTTGGTGAGGTGTCGCGTAGCATTGGTGAACGGTGCAGCCCGCTGCACCTGGCGCCCAACCAATTTTGGTGAGAGCTAGGTTGGCCGAGGCGCGCGGACCGACGGCAGTTTGCCGACGGCGAGCGATAATCGCGTCGCAATTTATAACGCATGCGTTAAAAAGTTTCAGAATAAGCCTGCTGGACGATGGAAGTGCGAGCGTTGTCGTGCTGCAATATCACTCGTTCGTGTCTCGTATCTCACTCTGGCCGTTTCTCGAGCAATGCATGGTTCAAATTGATCAGCTGTTGTCGGTAGCGATGCCCATTGATAGTTTCGCCCGGTTTCAGCAGCTCATAGTACACGATTCCTTTCTGGTCCCACCAAATGCAGAGCGCATTGTCTTCTTTTCGAAGCGATTTGGCCGTACCGTCGATGTTGATGCTTCGCCAGATGAAAGCCACGATTTTTTGCGTTTGGGATTCTCGAAATATCAGGTGTAGTAAAAAGAAATCCATTATTTTTCCAATAGATGGCTATAGTTATCTGTATCTCGCGTTGTATAAGTCCGATCGGGTTCCACTAGATGGCGTTAGAAAGATGAGATTTCGTACTAAAAAAACTTTTGTGACAGTTTTGTGATTAGTTGACTCAGTTTTGTTTGAGCGCGCGTCAAAGATGGACACTAGCAAAGAGAAAATACGCTATATTTTACAGTTTTTCTTCGATAAAGGCGAAAACGCAAGCCAGGCAGCTGAAAATGTGAATAGTGTTTATGGTCCTGATACTGTAACAGCCAATCACGCGCAATTTTGGTTTCGTCGATTCCGTTCCGGTAATTTCGATGTCAAAGATGCACCACGCACTGGAAGGCCAATTGTCGAAAATATCGATAAAATCATGGACATTGTCGAGTCCGACCGTCATGTAAGCACTGTTTCGATTGCCCAAGAGCTAAAGATTGCACAAAAACCGTTTGGAACCATTTGAATAAGGCTGGATACAAAAAGAAGCTCGATGTATGGGTTAACGCAAAAAAACCTCATGGACCGAATTTCCATCTGCGAATCGCTGGTGAATCGCAACAAAATCGACCCATTTCTGAAGCGGTTGGTCACTGGTGATGAAAAGTGGATCACTTACGACAACGTCAAGCGAAAACGGTCGTGGTCGAATCGCGGTGAGCCGGCGGAAACGGTGGCCAAGCCAGGATTGACGGCCAGGAAGGTTTTGCTGTGTGTTTGGTGGGATTGGCAGGGAATTATCTACTATGAGCTGCTCTCCTACGGCAAAACTCTTAACTCGGAACTGTACTGTCAACAATTGGACCGTCTGAAGGAAGCAATCGCCCAGAAGCGGCCAGCTTTGGCCAATAGGAGAGGAATTGTATTCCATCAGGACAACGCCAGGTCACACACATCGATAGTGGCTCGCCAGAAGCTCCGGGAGCTTGGTTGGGAGGTTCTTATGCATCCACCTTATAGTCCGGACCTGGCATCAAGTGATTACCATCTGTTTCTGTCCATGGCGAACAATTTTGCTGGTGAAAAATTCGCTTCAAGAGAGGCTTGTGAAAATCGACTGTCTCAATTTTTTGCCAATAGGGACGAGGGCTTCTATAAGAGAGGCATAATGAAATTACCTTCAAAATGGCAACAAGTTATCGGACAAAACGGCGCATATTTGATCTAAATCGGATCATTCTAACTATGGTAGTTAATGCTTTCAATTTCATGCAAAAATAATGGATTTATTTTTATTATATACCTGATATATCCACTTCTCATCGCCAGTAACAATTCGATGCAGGAAATTTTCTTTCTTTCATGCCGCAAAAGCAAAATTTCGGAAGTGGCTCTTCGATTTTCCATCTGTCTCTCAGTCAACTCATGCGGCACCCATTTCCCTTCTTTTTGAATTTTTCCCATGGCATGTAAACATTTGGAAATATCTTGGCGAGTCATGTTTAATGCCTCCGCAAGTTGATCTTGTGTTTGCGTATCATCTTCATCCAATAACTCTTGCAGATCGCCGTCGTCAATTGTTTTTGGTCTTCCGGAGCGTTCCTTGTCTTCAGTGTCGAAATCGCTACTTATGAAGCGTTTAAACCAATCTTCACAGGTAGTTTTCGATGGTGCATGTTCACCGTAAGCCTCCTCAAGCAAACGACGTGCTTCAGCTGCACTTTTTTTCAAGTTAAAGCAGAAAAGCAAAGCTTCCCGCAAATGTTGTTTATTTGGCACAAAACTCGACATCTTCGTTGTTAGAAAATATATTTTTGCGTTGCGATATATGTTGGCATTACGACTGGTTATTGTTAACAGATGTCCAAGCTATAAAAAACACAACTTCAGACATATATGTCGACTACATGTGTCGTTAGCGCCATCCATGTGTGAAATCCGGAAACTTAGTTGCGCACCTAGTATACAGAGTGTTATAAAAATCCTGGAAGAGCAGAATAACTTGAAAAATATGAGTCCTAGAAAAAATGCGAAGTACTGGGTTTATATGATTTTTTCTTGGCTATCTGACGGTGACCTTGGATTTGACCCTGACAATGAAGTTGAAAGTCATTTCAAGGTCAGGTCAATTCTTTTAAATGGGACCCCATACTTTTGACCCTTGAAATGAAAAAAGCGGAAAATTTTACGTTCGGATATGACCTTGAACACTGCCAAATTTGACCCCTGAAGGTCACATAAAGGCCTAAGCTTGTTTTAAGCTGAAAACGTGAATATCTTTGAAAATGCACCTGCTAGGGAACAATGTTACGCATAAGAATAAGAATTTAGAGGCCAACGAGGGACATTCAGTCGTGACCTTGCCCTTATTCTCAAGGTCATGAGTTAAGATTATTATTAAGGTCAAACCGGACTTTTTTAGGACTGAAAATCCATACTTCTGACCTAAAAGTGTCAGAATTGAAAAATTTTACGTTCGGATATGACGTTTTCCTTAATCTTGTTCTTAAGGTTATGTGTCAGTCATATCAAGGTCAATTAATTTTTTTAGGCTGGAAACACATACTTTTACTCCCCCATAATGTGAAGAGTGAAATTCTACGTTACATACGAGGTCACACTCCGATTGTTGGTAATTCCTCAATATCGGGCGCCATTTTAGATCGGTCATCTTGAATTTGTAAAATCCAACGTCGGATTCGATTTCAGAAACGACTTCAAAAACTCCTTAAACGAGATCCAATTTTTGTTATTCTTAAATATCGGCCGCTATCTTGAATCGGCCATCTTGAATTTGCAAAATCCGACGTCGGATTCGGTTTTAGCGAGCTCAAAAATCCCAGGATCGGTATCCGAAAAATTTATTCGCCATCGATAAAGTGTATGCTTCAAGGTTTTTATTTGTCTCGATTCTATCAGTGTCAAACAGATAATAGATTGTTTTTGAGTTTTCATCGATTTAACAAGTTTTGATGTCATTCTAGTCCGTTTTGAATTATTATCATATTATTATTAACGATCAATGGTACATTACTTATTATTTTTATTTAAAGGTAAAGAAATCGAATTTTTTATACCAAATTTTTGCAAATTTTTTGTTTTCAATTCCAAATGGCTTCTCTTACAGAGCATGAGGAGTTTCGCTATTGATGATGAGAGGATGGGGGGATAGACAAAGGTCATATAGTGAAGTGAGATTGCTGTTCAATGAAAACTTTCGTAATGAAGGCGAAGGTATTTCAATATCGACTGTATCTCGCACCATCAGACGATTTGTAGAAACTGAGAGTAATAAAAACCGCCAAAAATCTGGGAGGCCAAGGTTCCAAACGACAGAAGAGCGACAATTTGAAGTAGTCCAATCATTTATTGAAAATCCCAGATTGTCAATTAGAAAAGCATCTCAACAGCTTTAAATGAGTGTATTGTCAGTTTCCAAAAATCTAAAGACCATTAAGTTTCACCCCTACAAAATTCATCTCCACCATGAGTTGAATGAGGATGATTTTGACCGCAGGGTGAAATTTTCAGAAGTTATGATGCAAAGAATTGATCAGCAACCGAACTTTTTGCATAATATCGTTTTTTCAAACGAAGCGTCTTTTGAAATTACTGGTAAAGTAAACCGTCATAATTTTAGATATTGGGGCAACGAAAATCCTCATTGGATGCTTGAAGCACATACGCAGCGACCTCAAAAATTGAATGTTTGGGTAGGTCTTTATGATAATCAAGTTGGGCCTTTTTTTATAAATGGGAATTTGAACTCAGAAACCTATCTGCAGCTTCTAACAGACCAAATTGTTCCATCAATACAGGAGATTGTTGGTGATAATTTTGATGATGTTTGGTTCCAGCAAGATGGGGCACCGCCACATTATGGACGCATTGTTCGGAATTATTTAAACGATACTTTCCCTAATCGATGGATAGGTAGAAGAGGAACAATCGAATGGCCACCGAGATCGCCCGACATTGCATTACTTGATTTCTTTCTTTGGGGCTACATAAAAAATAAAGTTTATTTCACTCCTTGTAACTTATTTCAAACCTCGTAACCTGGGTGAGCTTCAACAACGGACCATAGACGAATGTGCTGCAATACCTCCAGAAATGATAAAGAGTGCGACTGACAATTTGTACGTCCACTTAGCATACTGTCAAACGGTCAATGGGGAACATTTTAAACATCTTTTGTAATCTCAGGCCGAGTTACAAGATGCTTTGCCTTCGGTGGCCGGGACTAACTGAACCTTGCCTTCAGTGATCGAGTTTGAGATACCTTGCCTTCAGTGGTTGGGTTTGAGACACCTTGCCTTAAGTGGCCGGGTTTGAGACACCTTGCCTTCAGTGGTCGGGTTTGAGACACCTTGCCTTAAGTGGCCGGGTTTGAGACACCTTACCTTAAGTGGCCGGGTTTGAGACACTTTGCTTTAAGTGGCCGGGTTTGAGACACCTTGCCTTCAGTGGTCGGGTTTAAGACACTTTGCCTTAAGTGGTCGGGTTCCGAGACACTTTACTTTCAGTAGACTTCACGATCAGTGAAGTAACGTAAAACGCATAATTTTGAGAACAAGGTCAAGGTTGAAAACGTCATATCCGAACGTAAAATTTTTCAATCTTGATACTTTTAGGTCAAAAGTATGGATTTTCAGTCCTAAAAAAGTCCGGTTTGACCTTAATAATAATCTTAACTCATGACATTGAGAATAAGGGCAAGGTCACGACTGAATGTCCCTGAATGACCTCTAAATTCTTATTCTTATGCGTAACATTGTTCCCTAGCAGGTGCATTTTCGAAGATATTCGCGTTTTGAGCCTAAAACAAGCTTAGGCCTTTATGTGACCTTCAGGGGTCAAATTTGGCAGTGTTCAAGGTCATATCCGAACGTAAAATTTTCCGCTCTTTTTATTTCTGGGATCAAAGTATGGGTTCCCATTTTAAAAAGTTGACCTGACCTTGAAATGACCTTCAAGGTCATTGTCAAGGTCAAATCCGAGGTCACCGTCAGATAGCCAGGAAAAAATCATAAAATCCCAGTACTTCGCATTTTTTCTAGGACTCATGTTTTTCGAGTTATTCTGCTCTTCCACTTTTATAACACCCTGTATATTTAGGCCTTTTACGAATATGTTCTGAATATCACTAAATTCCTTGTGATACATCTATTGGACCTAGGATCAAGTTTTGCTATGTGGATTAGAACTCTTCGAAACAAATACCCGAAATAGAGATTTCATCATATTATTTTATTCTATGGCTTCTTTTGTTAAGTTGAATTAAATAACTTTTTCGTTTTATTTAAAAAGCAGAACATACAGTAGCATGCAAAATTTTTGAACCAATTATTATTATATTTTCATTTTATAATGAGCGCTAAAAACTTTACACATATATGTAAACAAAATGTATTTATTTGTCCTACAATTATATAAACTGTACAAACTCTTAATAATTTTAAATATTTTATTTTTACACAATGTCTTATTACAAACAGTGCAAAAGTATTGCGCCAAAAAGTTTTCTTATGCATAAGAAAAATATATTATTGAAAAATAGTAACAGAAAATGTGGTCAACGTTTTTTTAAACTTAATACTTTGTTGCCATGCCTTCAGAAGCAATCACTGTAGCACAACGGTGAGGCATTGATGCTATTAAATTAGAAATGCGATCTTGAGGTAAATTTTGCCATTGAGTTTGCAAATCTTGCCACAATTCAGCTTTATTGAAGTGTTTCTTATTTCCTGTATGTAATTTGAGTTCTTGCCACAAATGCTCAATAGGATTCAAGTCCGGCGATTGCGAGGGCCAGTCAAGAACTCGCATTTTTTTCACGATGAAAAATTCTTTAATTAGTTTTGTTGAATGTTTGGGGTCGTTATCTTGTTGGAAAATCCAATCACGTGGCATGTTTCGAGCAGCATATGCTGTGTCAATATATTATTTCGATACATTATAGATACATTATAAATATAATTTCGATACATTATAGCGTCCATAGTACCCGTGATCTCAACCGCTGGACCAACTCCATTATAAGAAAATGATCCCCAGACCATCACGTTACCTCCATCATGTTTTACGGTAGGAATTTGGTATCTTGAGTTATATATCTTGTGCCTGTTGGACGTCGTATATACTTTCTACCGTTACTTCCGAATAACTGAAACTTTGACTCGTCAGAGAAAAGTACTTTTCGCCAATCAACTTCAGTCCAATGTTCAAATTTCCTTGCAAAATCTAATCGAGCTTTCTTATTTTTTGCACTAATTAATGGTTTTTTTACCACCAGCACGTCCTAAAAGGTCTACTTCCTTTAGACGTCGAGATATTGTACTTCGACTAATATCAGCAAGATTTTCTTCTCGTAGTTCTCGAGAAATATCCATGGCAGTTTTTCTAATATCTGCTATCGACTTTCTATTAATCATTTTATCGACGCGCTTTGTAGTTTTGCAAGGTCTACCGTTTCGTGGTTTATCAGCTAGAGAGTTCGTCAACTTATATTTAGTAATAATCCTATTTACAGTACTTTTATCAATTAATAAACAATTAGCAATTTCGCGAGAAACCTTCCCTTGTTGAGAAAGATTAATCACAGCTTTGCGTAACTGAAGGCTTGTTTCGACATTGCGGTAGACAATAGACTGAAACTTAGTTAAAGCAAATATTTACGAAGGAGTTTCATAAGAAACGTAAACAAACCAGGCTCATAAAGTCACAACAAAAATACGGTTCAATACTTTTGAACACATGTAAATATTACTCGTATATGATTAAATAATTAGAAACTATGTAATTTCAAAATTTTGTAACTGTACTATTATTTGTAAGAATGTTATGTCAACTATTTTATATAATTAATTTTTAGAGCAAATCAATATATTGTCATGTATCTTAAAAGGACACGCTCGAAACTTTTGCACGCCACTGTATATGTACGAGGGCGGTCCGATAAGTACTTAGCCTCACCGCCCGATGGCGCCACTATCGCAAGAGAAATTTACTATCGTGTAGTACATTCTCGTAGACGGCTACTGTCGAAATTTTAGCCGAATCGGACTCGTAGTTTTGTTTTGACCGCGTGTCGAAGCGGGCGTGTCCGCGGATTTTAGAAAAATGGAAAAAGAGCAATATCGGTCAGTGATTCGATTCTTGTTTTTGGAAGGGAAATCGCGCAGCGAAATCAAAGAGCGCTTGGATGCTGTGTACGGTGACTCTTCTCCTTCGATGGCGACCGTCAAAAATTGGTTTAACGAGTTTCAACGTGGTCGCACGTCGATTTTTGATGAGCCACGCCCAGGTGCCCCGAAAACGGCTACCACGGAGGATAACATGACAAAAATCCACGATCTCGTATTGGCAGACCGCCGATTGAAGGTGCGCGAGATAGCTGAGACAGTAGGCATCTCAAAAGACCGCGTGGGTCATATCCTGCATGAAATTTTGGGCATGAGAAAGCTGTCGGCGCGATGGGTGCCGCGTTTGCTCACTCCGGACAACAAGCGCAACCGTGAGACCACTTCAGAGCAGTGTTTGACGCTGTTTAAGCGCAATCCGAAGGGGTTTCTGCGTCGTTTCGTGACCGTCGACGAAACATGGATCCACTGGTACACACCAGAGACCAAGGAACAGTCGAAACAGTGGACTTCACCCGGCGAACGTGCTCCGAAGAAGGCGAAGACAGTCCTATCGGCCGGAAAGGTGATGGCCACCGTTTTCTGGGATTCACAAGGTGTGATCTACATCGACTACCTGGAGAAGGGCAAAACGGTCACAGGGCTGTACTATGCCGAATTATTGGGCCGATTCGACGCCGAATTGCAGAAAAACGGCCCCATTTGGCGAAGAAAAAAGTGCTCTTCCACCATGACAACGCACCGGCTCACACCTCTGCCCTCGCCACGGTCAAATTGGTCGAATTGGGCTACGAATTGCTGCCCCATCCACCGTATTCTCCAGATTTGGCCCCGTGCGACTTCTTTTTGTTTCCAAACTTGAAAAAGTCACTCGCCGGGCAGAAATTTGAGTCGAATGAGGAGGTCATCGCCGCCACGGAGGCCTACTTTGCAGACCTCGAGAAAACGTATTTTTCAGACGGGTTAAAGAAGTTGGAGCATCGCTGGGTCAAGTGTATCGAGCTAAAAGGAGACTATGTTGAGAAATAAATCGCCACTTTTCCAAAATTTTCGTTTTTCTTTTGTAGGCTAAGTACTTATCGGACCACCCTCGTATAGTCATCCAAATACTAATATCAAAACTGTCTACATATACTTACTTTATATTTATAAGAATCTGCTTTTGCTGTCGCTAATTATAATATTTATTATTTCCGAATGGAATCGTTCAAAATTATACATCCAAATATTCAGGGAAATCCTGAAATTTTAAATCATCATAAAGAAAAGAAACTATAACGCTTCTTTCTTTCATAATGTAATTTTATTCATTAAATTGACTAATAATGAGATAACTGGATCTCTATGCATTACTCTTAATTATAAATAGCTTTAGGAGTTAGATTATAAGTATTTTATATTTTTTATATTATAATATAAATCATTTTATATTAAATATCTCAGAAAATATTAGGCAAATGAAAAAATATTTTAAACAAAAGTTATTAAAATTAATTGCTAAAAAAAGAAGATATAACAAAAAAATGGGATTTCTGTTTCAAAAAAATAAGTTGACCTTGACCTGACATTGGTAACACTATTCAAGGTCAAACTGATAAGATCAGTAAATACATCGTTTTGAGCCTTATAACTTTTGTGTGAAACACTTTTCTGTAAAATTTATATCTTTCAAGATTTTTAAGGGTTTCCATACTTTTCCTCACTCTGTATGCAACATGTGCGTTTGCAACTATAAATTACATATGTTTTTCTTTTAATTTAACAATTATTTAGAGATTCAATTCGCAATATTTAAAATAATGGAATTCATAGTAGGAAATGCCATATAAAAACTACAATATTTACCTGTTTTATACAGCTGCATCTTTTTATCAGCAAAAAATTTTCTTGTCCTTTTTGTAAATTATCCAACAGCTTCTCAAAATTTCAGCGCTTCCTCATTCGCCCGAAGTCCTACTATTAAATGAGTTTTCTATAATTTTTGCAGCATTTTTCTTTATCTTTTAAGATTATCGTGTCAGCCTTATTTTCAAGGACATCTTTATATTGTTACATTAAATTTATTAAAATCATTTTCTCTGCATCGGAGAAATTTGGAACACGTTTGCGTTGTCATTTATTTGCCATCTTCCCTTCACTCATATTATTTATTACAACACGTCGGAAATAACAAATATAAATTTTGAGGTTTGTGCCACAATTCCGTTAGAGAAAACACTAAACCAATTTGCACTCGACATTCTTAAGTCTTTTAGGCCGGTTTCATAGTCGGATCTTATATTTAAGACCGTCTTGAGTTTATCTACAGATGCTGTACAAAACATTTCATTGGCTATGAGGTATCTGAAAGTGAACTTAAGACGGTCTTAAATATAAGACCTGACTATGAATACCGCACGATCGGCCATTTAAGTTGATTAAAAGACAGCAAGTGGTAGCATCTCGCGCCAAATGAACGCGCGAAGCGAGGCATGGCGTGAGATCAGCCGTGTATTATTACGCGATCCCTCTAGTTGATCAGAGGCTAGATTTCTCGTTTTGCTATAACGGCTGATCCAATTAAGTTCTAAGTGGTCTCAATCGATTCCTGAGGGTCCAATTATATAACAAAATTGTTATTATTTTTGCTCTGCATGCTTTGTGGTCGAATATATTTTAGCACAAAGTCAGAAATAGCTAAGTTTTATTATTCAAAAACGTCGTCATCGGCCCATTTCTAGAATGCCCTTTTGCGTCTAACACTAAGAGATGGCGAGAGATTTACGCCTAAAAGCTTGTAACCGCTCGATAGCAATTTCTTTATCGCAGTTGTCTCACGGTTATTTACAGAGGAACAGGAAACTTATTTCTTTTAATTAATTCTCAGGTACAAAAATACTTGCACGCACAACAGTCTGGTTTCTGTCTATCTCTATCTTCGATAGTCTTAACGAACGAATACAGTCTGTAAAGTAAGAGCATGTACGGGTTAATGTATAGAAAAATTTATTTTTAATGATTTTTAAGTACATAGATTTGTTGTACTCCATAAGAAGAAAAACGCTATATCATTAATAATGAGTCCAGTCACCACCGGCATTGATAATTGCCTGGCATCTCCGAGGCATATTTTCCACTAAGTTCACTGCGTTTCGATAATTGCCTGGCATCTCCGAGGCTATTTTCCACTAGTGTCTGTAAAGTAAGAGCGTGTACGGGTTAATGTGTAGAACAATTTATTTTTAATGATTTTTAAGTACATAGATTTGTTGTACTTCATGAGAAGAAAAACGCTATATCATTAATAATGAGTCCAGTCACCACAGGCATTGATAATTGCCTGGCATCTCCGAGGCATACTTTCCACTAAGTTGACTGCGTATTCGTTCGGTAAAGATCTCCAAATGAGACGAATTTGTCGTGTCAGCTGCTTCAAAGTGCACACTCTTTTTCCTCGAAGCTTGTGCTTGAGATATGCCTCACAATACGGCTAAAAAAAAACTAGGACGATATTTGAAGCCAACTGCCATTTATGCCGTACACGCTCTTTACAGACTATATACAGGGTTTGTCAAAAGTGTGGAAACCCTTAAATAATTTTTGTAAAAATGAAAATATCAAAAAACGATAAAAGATGTATTTTGATTTTTCAGAAAAGCTACCATGTGACATGGATATCGATCATTTCCCACCCCCTGGCACGCGGGGGTAAAAAGGGGTTGAAAATTTAAAAATGGGCCCAGGGTCGAGTGGGGGCTCATTTGAAAGGTCTTTTCATAGTAAACAAACCCTTAAAATTTTAAGTCGCTACGACCCTCCCATTAAAAATGGCGGCTGTTCAAATTTCGAAATTTCATGCATTTACAAGGAGATGACGCAACCTGTTTCATCGATTTCAACACGAGTCATAGCACACTCGATAGCTATGATGCTGTGTATAAACGCCCTAACATAATATGCGTGAATGCGTCTTTGTTTACGAGTAATTTGCAGTTAAAGTTTGGCTCGCGGAGCCGTGCCACACATAGAGCGCAAGTTACAACACTCTTTCACGAAGCCGGCGTGGCTGAGCAGACAGAAGTTCCCGCGCTGCGAACACTTTTGCGCCGACGACGGTGTTCGAGTCCCGCCGACGACTGGTTCGTATTTTTTTTCGTATGTAAAGACATGTAATAAATATTTTTATATTGTTCTTATGTATAATTCCTTTTTTAGTTTCTACGCTATTAATCAAGGCTAATTAGGAGAGTCAGGTCTTTCAAATATGAACACGTGTAAAATATGAAAGAGTGTCGTAACTTGCGCCCTATGTGTGGCATGCCTCCGCGAGCCAAACTTTAACTGCAAATTACTCGTAAACAAAGACGCATTCACGCATATTATGTTAGGGCGTTTATACACAGCATCATAGCTATCGAGTGTGCTATGACTCGTGTTGAAATCGATGAAACAGGTTGCGTCATCTCCTTGTTAGTGTTATCCAGGATCAACTGCGTGGAAATGGCATGAATCTGGTCCTGTGTGCGTGCGTGCGTGCGTGCGTGCGTGCGTGCGTGCGTGCGTGCGTGCGTGCGTGCGTGCGTGCGTGCGTGCGTGCGTGCGTGCGTGCGTGCGTGCGTGCGTGCGTGCGTGCGTGCGTGCGTGCGTGCGTGCGTGCGTGCGTGCGTGCGTGCGTGCGTGCGTGCGTGCGTGCGTGCGTGCGTGCGTGCGTGCGTGCGTGCGTGCGTGCGTGCGTGCGTGCGTGCGTGCGTGCGTGCGGCTAAACAAGTGTGAATGTATTGTATGTATAGTCGTGATAGGTTGCAAAACAGATGATTGAAAACTATCATCTTTCTTTAATGATTCAAAACCTTTTACTCCATGTTTTAAAATAAATTTTACTCAGTGTGTTAAAGTAAATGCTGAGAGTGGCTGCCATTTACTTCCTGACAATATGCCAATCTTTAGTAGAATGCAGAAATGGCTCTACGTGTTGTAATCGCGTCCTAATTATTCCACCTTACGTTGCAGTTAGTTAGTAAGCATGCCTTACACAATTCTGTTAGAGTGCTGACACCATAAAGTACGTGCAATACATAAACTTGCAACTCTGCTGACTGAGATCACGAAAGTAGGTTATTGTGTCAGTTATACATAAGGCACCAGGATATACAGGGTGCACAATTTATCTGAAGACATTGAAATATCTCGAGAACTATGCATTGGACAAAAAAAAGTGGTTAATGAAAGTTGTTAGTCTCGAAGGGGGACATCCAATGATACCAAACTCGACCTCCCACCCCACCTCCTGGGGGGTGGGGGTTGGGGGCAACTTTGAAATCTTAAATGGAAACCCCCATTTTTTATTGCAGATACGGATTCTACGCCAAAATACGTAAATTTTGTCCGAAACTTTTTTTTTGCTTCGTGATAGATGGCGCTGTAATCGCAAAAAATTATATTTTTCGCAATTCTCCAGAAATGATCATTGGATTGAGAAATAAAAAATACCTGTTCAATATTTTTAAAGAACATAATAAAAGTTATCCCCCCCTCCACCCTCTCGGGGTAGGGTGGGTGATAACGTTCAAATCTCAAATGGGGACCCACATTTTTCATTGCAGAATTAGATTGTACGTGAAATTTTTATTGAAACAATTTTTTTCATTCGTGATAGATAACGTTGAATTTTTCCGAGAAACTACTTTTAGCGTTACACAGGAACAACGACGAGGACGTAGTAGTTCCCTTCGGGTGCTTTTTTAATGTGAGTCCCCTTGCCTCTCACAGATCGGGGTGCTTTTTTAATGTGAGTCCCCTTGCCTCTCACTGTTCAATTAATTAGAGTAAGTGTTCCTCGTCGCGCGCGCTCGCCTCTTGTCGTTTACGTTGCCCCTCGTCGCGCGCGCTTGCCTATCGATACTCGCTGACTCCGCCTGTATCAAATGTCTACGTGCTTACTGCGGTCGTCCTCCGCTCTCTACGCGCTCGTTGGCTCACATGTTTTAATTAATAACTTGATAACTATTGGCAATTTGACATTATGGTACATGACTTTTCTTCTCGGCTACACTCAATCTATCTCCAACTTTCATCTGCATGATCAGCTATCAAACACCCTGTATAAAGAAAAAGCTCGCTCGCTCCTCCTCGCGCGCAGTCGCCTCTTGTCGCTTACGTTGACCCTCGCCGCGCGCGCTCGCCTACCGTCACTCGCTGACTCCGCTTGTATCAAATGTCTACGTGTTTACTGCGGCCGCCCTCCGCTCTCTACGCGCTCGTTGGCTTACATGTTTTAATTAATAACTCGATAACTATTGGCAATTTGACATTATGGTACATGACTTTTCTTCTCGGCTACACCCAATCTATCTCCAACTTTCGTCTGCATGATCAGCTATCAAACACCCTGTATAGGTCGACAAAATACAATTTCTGAGTACGGTGGTTCCAATGAGGTCTTTCAGAAAGGTTATAAGGCTCCGTCAGTTTCTCAACACACACATTTGTGTCATCTGCAACTTGACTAAATAAAATATAAAGGGACAAATTGTAATATTTTACGGAGTGAATTGCGTTGCAAAACGATATTTACATTGCCATTATATGCAGATAAGCGTTCTTTCTCGTTTAAGGTGAAAATATGACTGCGATCTTGATCAGTTTGATCGAAAGACGTTACAATAACGTCTTTGTTACAATAACCAAATGTGTTTCCCTCATAGCACCGCAATATTGCAGGAATATTACAGAAATGTTGCAAGAATATTACTAAAATATTGCGTAAATATGACAACAATATTGCAGAAATATTTAATGTCCTAGGCATAAGTCTCGCAGAAATATTACGGGAATATTGTTATGATGCTGTAGGAATATTGTCACAATATCACAGGACTATTGTCACAATGTTGTTGAAATATCGCCACAATCTTGCAGGAATACCTATGAAATATAGCCACAATACTGCAGAAAAATCGAATCGAAAGTCGATTATGACAAAAATAATCAACTGTGGTTGGTCCATTTCTTACTGATCACGCTTTCTTCTTATTGCTTACGGCCATTGTAGACCACGCTTTAGAAACACTGCGTTAAATAAAAAAATGTTTCAGACAAAAGTTGTTTGACTTGAAGGGGGACATAAGACAGCGATAGCATTTTGTTAATAGATGGTGCCACTTTCAAGATATTCACTGACCATCAATTTTTATAAATGAAAATCCCAACTTTTTATTATATCTTCTTTTTCTACCAATTAATTTGAACAACTTTTGTCCGAAACATTTTTTATTTGCTTAATATTTTTTGAGATATTTAAGGAAAACTTGGTAACTTTTCCAACATTTATCTTACGATATCTCGCTAACTATTCGTCGACAAAAAATAGTATTAGACTTCTTTATTTTATTTAATATCAAGAATATTTAATATCAAGAATATATTAATAGTGCCTTAACTTTTGTTAATTTAATAATTTTGAAATTTCCAAAGGTCGATAAGTTAACAAAAGTTAGGGCACTATTATAATAATATATTCTTGATAGTAAGTAAAGTAAAAAAGTCTAATACTATTTTTTCTTTCGACGAATAGTTAGCGAGATATCGTAAGTTAAATGTTGAGAAAGTTACCAAGTTTTCCTTAAATATCTCAAAAAATATTAACGAAATAAAAAAATGTTTCAGACAAAAATTGTTCAAATTAATTGATAGAAAAAGAAAATATAACAAAAAATTCGAATTTCCATTTATGAAAATTGATTGTCAGTGAACATCTCAAAAGTGGCGCCATTTATAAAATGCTATCGCTTTCCTGTCCTCCTTCAAGCCAAACAACTTTTGTCTGAAACATTTTTTTATTTAACGCAGTGTTTCTGAGATATTTGTGATGTGACATTAAAATGGGACACCCTGTATATAAACTATTTCACACTGCAGTATTGCGGCGATAATCAGAAATATTACGTGGCGGTCTGTCATGCTGGAATATAGCGGCAATATTCCTGTGGTATTGTAATGAGATTTATCATCGCGCAATGTTGTAATATTGCCACTATGTTGCCATACGAAAGTCACATTGTAACATTGCAGTAATATTCCAGTGATATTGTAATATTTCAGTGATATTATCTGATATATCGCTCATCTGTTAAGTCAAAACGCAAATATTTTCGGTAATCATAGCTTCAGAATCATAAATTTTATAAGATTTGTAAGATGCTATAAACCATAATTGCTAAAAAGTTTTTATTAAAATCAGTATCTTATTATTATCATTTTTATAATAAAAATATAGATGTAATATTAACGTGTATATATATATATATATATAATACAATTTTCAATAATAGAAATATAAATATAATGATAGCGTAAAGAATAACGTTTATAGAAGTTCTCAATAAGAACTTTTCGCAAATCGAAAAAATTTTATGTCTTATTCAATAAAGGATTCTGAAACTGAGTACAGCAACCGTCAATAGCATGACTATAAACTTTGAGCTAACAGATATTAAAGAAATCGCTAATAATTCTTTTCGGGAATAATTTTTTTAAGAGTTTTCGGGTAAGCTTTTTACAATTTGACCATTTAGATCTAAACAAAACGGTGTATTTTCTTCAGTCTGTCTTTTATGAAAATCATTGATTTCTTAAAAAAAATTGTTATTTTATACCGGAAACTACAAAGATCGCGTTATTAACATTTGTAAAAATAGGTGGGTAGTTTTTTTCTAAATTTTTTTTCAATATGGTGGACTCAACATTGCAGCCGAAATCACGAATTTCATCTTATATCGATTTTTCTAACGTTTTTTCACTTTATAATGCTGATTTATTCAATCTGTCTGATATATCACTCCGCAACATTGTTATAATATTCCTGCGATATTGTAGATTGATATATCACATTGAAGTATTACTGTGATATTCAGAAATATTACGTAGCGGTTTATCATACTGGAATATGGCGGCAATATTCCTGTGATATTGTAATGAGATTTATCATCGCACCATATTGTTGTAATATTGTCACTATGTTGCCATACGATAGTCACATTGTAACATTGCAGTAATATTCCAGTGATATTGTAATCTGATATATCATTCTGCAATATTGTTATAATATTCCTGCAATATTGTAGATTGATATATCACATTGAAGTATTACTGCGATATTCAGAAATATTACGTAGTGGTCTATCATGCTGGAATATAACGGCAATATTCCTGTGATATTGCAATGAGATTTATCATCTCGCAATATTGTTGTAATATTGTCACTATGTTGCCATACGATAGTCACATTGTAACATTGCAGTAATATTCCAGTGATATTGTAATCTGATATATCACTCTGTAATATTGTGATAATATTGCTGGAATATTATATAATAATCTTGTGATTTTGTAATATTGCTACGATATTATAATATTGCTTCAATATTGCTGCAATATTGCAGTGCTGTGTGGGTTACATACCTCTTTTCTCCAGCTACGTAACAGACACTGTAAGGAGATTCTAACTTCCAGCTAGAGAGCCTCAAAAGAAGAGAGTGGCAAACTGATCACGTGATCAGGTCTTTGCTGATTCGGTGGAGGCACAAGGTCTTCTTCACCAATTAAAATATTGGTATAGCATGACGACAAGCTGGTTTTACAATGAGTCATAGAGTTAAGACTGACTTTAACCCTAACTAGTCTAACATTTGGTGATTTAAGCCGTAAGCTTTAAAAATTGAACAATCGCAATCAAGTTTTTTTGTAACATCTATCAACGAATAGAGGTTAAAAGAGGAGGTAAAAAGAGGAGGTTAAAGGTTATGTCGCATAAGACATTCGTTCACGGATATTCAATTGTTACTGCAAATTAATATCTTTGCAATATAGCTGCAATATTGCAGAAATAATATTGCATAATATTGTTTTTGCAATTTTGCAATGTTACAACAATGTTGCTGCAGTTTCTGTGCTGTATGGGCAATTCGGATTCTCATCTGACCAGAAACGAAAATTTTGATTATTAACTTCTCCCGTTAACGTGAAAGTTGCCTCGTCTGTAAAAATTTGATAAGGGAATATGGGCCGGACATCTATTAGTGCCATCATTCTTTCACAGAAACCTATACGACGCTCCACATCCGCCTTGCAATTCTTGAACATATTGTAATTTGTATGGATGGAACTTGTTTTTCTTTAAAATTCTCCAAACGAACTTGGGAGCAATATCGTGAGTTTAAGCGGCTCTGTTAATAGTAGAATTGGGACTTTCAATAAATGTCTGCAGAACATCAAGTTGTTTTTCTTCGTTAATGGCAGGTCTCCCTGATTTAGGGCGATTGTTTATGCTACCAGTTTCTCTGAAACGTTCCATTGTTTTTAAGACAGTGGACTTATTAATTCGACGATTCGGATATGTCTCTTTAAATAATTGAGCAACAGCAGCATACGACCGCTCGTTATCACCCCATCCACGCATCATGAAGATAGTGATTCTCTCACGTTCCGACAATTCACCAGCCATTTTTAAAACGTTTAATTTTTCATCTGCCTAAGATCTGTGAGAACTGATTTTAAGTAGCCGTGAGAACAACTGATTTTAAGTAGCCGTGAGAACAACTGATTTTAAGTAGCAGTGAGAACAACTGATTTTAAGTAGCCGTGAGAACAACTGATTTTAAGTAGCCGTGAGAACAACTGATTTTAAGTAGCCGATTGATCCTGGATAACACTAAGTGCATGAAATTTCGAAATTTAAACGGCCGCCATTTTTAATGGGGGGTTGTAGCGACTTAAAATTTTAAGGGTGTGTTTGTTATGAAAAGGCTCAAATGAGTCCCCATTCGACCCTTAGTCCAATTAAAAATTTTTAACCCTCCTTTTATCTCCGCGTACCAGAGGGTGGGGAATGATCGGTATCCATGTCATAGGGTTTAGCTTTTCATAGCTTTTTTGAAAAATCAAAATATGTGTTTTACCGTTTTCTGATATTTTCAGTTTTACAAACATTATTTAAGGGTTTCCATACTTTTGACAAACCCTGTATATCCAATGACAGAGAGAAGAAGGAGAGGTGTCATGAGCCGCTTTTAGCCGAGCTCAATGTGAGGCGCCCTCTGTAGAACCGTGCACATGAACTACGATGCCAATGTCCACGTCTCTTTTCTGATTTCCCCCACTACGCACGCACACATAGCCGGCTCAGATTATCCGTATGGATCACGCGCTCGGCAATCGTTGGTGCGCCGAGTGACAGAGAGATATCATTTCCTCCTTCTCACTTTCATGTTCGCTCAGCAACGCGAACGAGAATATTTTTCCCTCTTTCTCGCTCTCGTTCTCGCTCAGCGACGCGAGCGAGGCTAATTCTTCCTGGGCTATAATCTGACAAGGGCTGCTGCCAAACTTGGGATCACTGATTTTGATGAGCTTTGGCAGAAATGTAGTATAGGTCTAGCAAAAGATACTGTTAACAGGAGACGATGCAACATTCAGGCATATAGGAGAAATTACAAATTGAAATTTTGCGATTTTAAATATGCGCTGTTCTAACATTTGCAGAGTTATTTCCAAATAACGGTGTAGCGCACCAAACTGGGCGCGGTGCTGGTACTCGCTAGGTTGCGTGTTCCTAGCGTGCGCCTAGCAGTGTCTTGTTATTTTTCTTTATTTATGTTTTTTTACTCTTACGAATAAAAAAATATATATTACAGAAGAATAGGAAGATAAATTCATTATATAAACAGCCTTTTTTATGTTTTATAAAGGAGAATGGACACACAATTCAAAAAGAGGTATATATTATATATCAGTGTCCGGAATTACTTGCACGATCGGGCCGATTTCTGAGAGCTACGCCTCCTTACTTCCCCTTACCGCTCCAGCCCGCACGGCGGACCTAGAAACTAACAGTCGCGAGGCGCTGTCTCAGGCACGTCACATGAGACAGTCACATGAGACGCTTCACAGTTTAACATAGCTGAAATTAATTTATTTATTAAAACAACTCCATAGGCATTTTTTATAGTTTACTAATATAATATAGTCTTAATATTAATATAAATATATATTAATAGAAATATTAATATAAGTAATATTCTTAATATAACTATAATATACACTGTATATTATAGTTATATTAAGAATATTACAGTGTATACAGTGTATATTATAGTTATATTAAGAATATTACAGTGTATACAGTGTATATTATAGTTATATTAAGAATATTACTTATATTAATATTTCTATTAATATATATTTATATTAATATTAAGACTATATTATATTAGTAAACTATAAAAAATGCCTATGGAGTTGTTTTAATAAATAAATTAATTTCAGCTATGTTAAACTGTGAAGCGTCTCATGTGACTGTCTCATGTGACGTGCCTGAGATAGCGCCTCGCGACTGTCAGTTTCTAGGTCCGCCGTGCGGGCTGGAGCGGTAAGGGGAAGTAAGGAGGCGTAGCTCTCAGAAATCGGCCCGATCGTGCAAGTAATTCCGGGCACTGTTATATATAATTAGTATTTACTGCATGTACTTTTTAATTAATACGTTTGTATGTATGTTGTTTGTATATATGTAATATGTTTGTATGTATACAGGGTGTCCCATTTTAAGTATCCACCCCAAATATCTCTTATTTTTTATTTTAGAGAAAAATGGTTCAGACACGTTTTGTATGGTTTCAAGGGGGCCATAAGATGGTACCATTGATTTGACCTTGAAGAGTCATTTGAAGGTCACGTGAAAGTTACCTCAATTTTTTTAGACGGCACCCCCTATTTTTTATTACATATTCTTGTAGCTGACCTCGAGAGCTTCCCAAAATACTATAATTAAATGTTTTTTGGTGAAATACTTTTCGAGTTATAAAGCTCCAAATTTACAAAATTTTGATAAAAATACAAAATATTTCGTAAAACATTCACTTTCCGATAGTCTTATCTTACATGATCCAACCAGTCAAGGCAAGATCCGAGCATGATCCAGCCAGTCAAGACGAGATCCTGTATTGCCTGATAATCAATGAACTATAACAATTGTGAAAGTGCAATTATCAATTCTCTTAATGAAACAAAGATCAAGAGGCTTGTTTTAAATTTCTTACTTGGGCAACTGTCGGTATTTTGGCGAAATCTCAGACAGACGCATATTATTATCCATTGACTTTTTTTTTTTGATAAGACAGGAATTTTTGGTTTTTTTGGCTTTTTTTCTTCATAATTATGGCTGTTTATCCACCAAATGAAATTGTGGACATGATTCGCATTTTGAGTGAGGCCAGGAATAATTACTCGGCAGCAGAAAGGCTTTATGCTGAAAGATTTCCAGACAGACGCTACCCTGATAGGAAAGTAATAAAAAGACGCTGCGACAGAGCTGAACAGGGTTTTTTTAGAAGAAACCGGCGAAAATCGGGCCCTGATGAAGTCACATCATTGACTGTTACAGGTGCCGTTGCTTTGAATCCTCAAATCTCTACGAGACAAATTGAAAGGCAATACGGTATATCTAAATCAACAGCCAATCGTGTGTTCAAGCTCAACAAGTTTCACTCATATCACATTCATCTAACTCAGCAATTGGAAGAGAGGGACTACCAACGCCGTATACGTTTTTGTAACTGGGCTCGAGATCAAATCCAACAAAATCTCCGATTCATTGCTGATACACTTTTTTCTGATGAAGCCACGTTTTGTAATAGAGGAGGCGTTAATAGACATAACTGCCATTATTATTCAGATGCTAATTCACATTGGCAGAGAAGCCAAGAGTTCCAACGGCAGTGGTCCATTAACGTTTGGGCAGGCATCCTGGGAGATGTTATTGTTGATCCATATTTTTTTGAGAATAGATTGCCGCATTAAGAAAATCTCAATGCAGCAATCTATTTAAGATTTCTTCAAGATGACCTGCCCAACCTCTTGAGACATGTCGACAATAATTTACTCAGACGAATGTGGTTCCAACAAGATGGAGCACCGGCTCATAGATCTCGAGCTGTTACACAATATTTAAACAATAGATTCCCGAATAGGTGGATTGGTATGGGCAGCCGAGTTCAAGAATGGCTCCCAAGATCACCCGACTTGACACGCCTAGATTTTTATTTCTGGGGCTACATTAGAGATATAGTTTATTCGCAAAAGCCTACAATCGTTGAAAATATGAAAAACCGGATCAGACAGGCTTGCAGAAATATTAATGTAGGTGTTCTTGAAAAAGTTAGGGACGACTTTCACCATAGACTAGAGCTATGCATACAAATAAATGGCCAAGTTTTTGAACACTTTAAGTAATTGTACACAAAAGATCTTGCCTTGACTGGCTGGATCATGCTCGGATCTTGCTTTGACTGGTTGGATCATGTAAGATAAGACTATCGGAAAGTGAATGTTTTACGAAATATTTTGTATTTTTATCAAAATTTTGTAAATTTGGAGCTTTATAACTCGAAAAGTACTTCACCAAAAAACATTTGATTATAATATTTTGGGAAGCTCTCGAAGTCAGCTACAAGAATATATAATAAAAAATAGGAGGTGCGGTCTAAAAAAATTGAGGTAACCTTCACGTGACCTTCAAATGACTCTTCGAGGTCAAATCAATGGTACCGTCTTATGGCCCCCTCGAAACCATACAAAACGTGTCTGAATCATTTTTCTCTAAAATAAAAAATAAGAGAGATATTTGGAGTGGACGCTTAAAAAGGGACACCCTGTATATGAATATATTCACCGCACTACGAAACTTGTTCTGTTTTAATTATTTCTATTGTGTATATTCTTACTTGGTATGTTTCGTATTATTTGTATTATTACTTTCAGTTGCTCTTTCGTCGTTCACCTAGTTGGTCGCTTAAAGCCCAGTTCCACAACTTGCTTTAAACTCCGTTTAAAGCAAGTTGTGGAACTGGGCCTAAGTAAATCCAAGAGTTACGTAAATTTTCAAAATGTATTTACATGAATATTTACATATGACGCATAATTTCGATAGTTTATAGAATTTCTTATGTGAAAAAAAGGTCGTTCGAAATGAGATAATGTGTCCGCGATGTAAAAAATTATTAAAAGCAAATAATCCACTTGAAAATAGTTTATTATGCAATATTTATACAACTTCTTTTGTTAATAACTTTTTAATAAACAGTAAACGACGGCTAAAACCTTTCTAGTGTTATTTAGGAAGGTGAGTTCTATAACATACATCAATATGAAAACTATCGGAGGTGGGTCCCTTAAACCCCACTTTTACCAAAGTAATTATGAAAATATATATTTGTAGAATATTTGAAGTAGGAAATTCAATTATTCTAACCTATTTATGAATATTCTTTCCACATTATCTATTTTTATGGAACAAAAGTTCTCTTTTTAAAATATAATACATATATGTATTGTTGATGACATATAAAATATTGTTGATTATCTCGCACGAACATTGGCTGCGTTCAGTAGAACAAAGTGATCAGTGAGCGCTTAGTGATTCTCGCTCCTAATTGGTAAATACTTCTGGGTCTATGAAGAATCTAAAAGAATGCTCCAATCATAGACAATAATCACTAAGCGCTTACTGATCACTTTGTTCTACTGAACGCAGCCATTGCTAAGTTATGCCTCGTCTACAATGGGGTCGTAGAGTCATAAAATATGGTTGTAGAGTCATGGCAGTAGTCGCTTGAGAGATCGTAATCGCTGTCGTTCAAGTTAGGATTGTCTACAATAGAGTCGTAAAGTCATAGAATACGGTCGTAGAGTCGTAGCAATGGTCGACTGAAAGGTTATTTTCGATCGCAAAACGCTTGCAAGCACAGTCGCTTGAGTTGGTTCCAATCAGGGCGGGCAAGCTCGTATATAGTTGATGAGGACATTGTAAAGTGCTATCTGATAGTGGCGGGGGCGAATTAAATCAATATGGCGGCTTTCCCGCAAAATTAAAATGGTATTTTTCTGCATTATAATTTTAATGTAAAACTGTATTTCTTATTTTAAGTAGTAAGAAAAAATCTTACATCAATTATATATTTGTATAATTGTAATGTATAACCGTATGCCAACATATAATTGATGTAAGGATATTTGCTCTTAATATAATTAAACTACTAAAAATAAAGTTTTTATATTTTTGTATAAAATACATGTTTATGTTTAATAATGCTAATGTAACTTCATACAAAATTAGCTTTTTGTTCAACGAGCATATGATGAATTTTTTAATAAATGACATGATAATTTTTAAAAAATGAATTTTACAAAATGACAAGTTATAATAATTTTGTAAAAAATATATTAATTTGATCCCAGCAAACATGATGACGTATTAATAATTAATTGGCGTCAATTATACATTGTCAATATGTCTTTTGAAGTCGCTAATATATTATTATTTCTAAGATGGATATATTAAAAATATAATTTAGCAACTTTTCATAATTATTAACTATAAGTATATAAAAAGGTAAGATTAATGGTAAATAAATAAATATATAAATATATAAATAAATATATATATATATATAAGAAATTAAAATAAAAAACATTTATTCAACGGAACTACTTCATCCAGTCCACTATAATGTGTAAAACCATATATTATATATATTAGATTATTATATTTTACATTACAAAATTCATACATTTCCTATGTTTCATAAAATAATCATTTGCAGTTATCATAAGAGCATCATTACAATTAGGATGTAACGTACCTTTTAATATTTTTCTAATATCTTCAAAATAACGTTTGATGATTCTCTCCGTATTTTTATGTGCGATTATTTGTGTTAACGATGCAATATGATTACATTCTAAGAACTGAAAATCTATATAATTTATTATAATTTCTTTAATGTATCTAGAAAATTGCAGAAAGTGAGAAATCATTGGCAAATAATAATAAGTAATGCTTACAATTTTTGTAATGCCAATTGTAAAAGTTTCATTTTGTTGTAAGGTTGTTACATTTATATGGCACGTCTCACAATTCTTTTCATACATGGAACTTATATTTTTTATAATATAAGTTGATATATTGGCAATACTAATATTTATATCATCCATTATTGGTATTACCTTTGGCAAAGTAATTTGATAATTTAAAGTTTTATTTTCAGTCAATGAAAAAGTTAAAAGTTTTTTTAAGTTTAATAAATATCCAGATGTATTATCTGGCTCGCAATTTCCAAATATTGTGGACATATCAGTATATGTATTTATTAATAAACTTTTGAAATATCCTATAAATGTACTACATATAGGGTTAGTATTTTGTCTACCGTGTTGCCGGATCTCCCCAAAAAATTTTCAAGAGCATCTTGATTGAATGTTTTAGTTACAAAAGTTGTAAAATTATTTTCACGTAAATATTCACTTAATAATTTGAAACCTTGTAGTGTATGTATCCAATTTTTTTAAAACTATTGGAGTTTTCCGATCATGAGATTTATTTTTAATAAATTCCATACTTTTAAATGTAGACATAGCATCTGTCCATAATTGTTCATGTGCATCATCATTCAATCGTATACTACCATTTACGCTGTCAAATAATCCGTTAAAAAAACAATAACTTAGCAGTTTCAATACCTTCAGATGACATAGACTTATTTGAAGTAAGATTCTTGCTTTGACTTCTACTCATTAATGCTATGATACTTGATACAGTATTGCTAAATACTTGCGCACAGCACGAGACTTTCATTTTCTTAATTTTATTACGTACAACATGACAATCTGTTAATTTACGCATTGTTCGGAAATGGCCATTGTTGCAATCAATTTCATAAGCATTTTCCACGTGTGACCATTTTGCTATTTGTTCTTTGCCATCTTTTAATTTGTACCGTAAATTTTTAGTTATTAAATTATTGCGTATGTATTTTAATAAATGTGGTAGATCATATAATGGAATAATTTGATGATTTCTTATAATTATATCGTGCTCTAAAAATACATTATTAGAAAAAGCTTCTCGTTTGGAATCCAGTATCAGTTGTTGTATAGCTTTTACGTTACTACTGCCTTGGTCACATACTGAAGCGACAATTTTTAATCCTATGTCATGTGTTTTGATTACAATTTTTTTAAACATGTACAATATTATTTGATGGCGTAGAATCTCTACAAAATGAAAACACAATTGGTTGTTTCCATGGTTTGCTGCTATAAATTTCTTTTAACATCCAAACTAACACATGATCAGCTATTTCCAATTTTCTCTCATCGCCATCATCAATAAAACCTTCAACAAAATCTGCAGTTGGGTTATACAATAATGCAGCATCCAGTTTCATTTCGTCGAAAAGTAATACGCAATATTTGTATTTTTCATCTGTGAATGATTCTACACGAGCTTTTATTTCATCAAAAATTATATCACAAATACCTGGTTTTAATATAATATTTTGTAACAATTTTCTTAATGTTTCCTTACTAGGTAGATAAAATATTTGTGCCATATAAGCTTTAAGACTTTTTTTATAAAGTGACAGTGCAAATATTGTATCTTGTAACGTATATTCTCTTTTATATTTATTTCTATTCATATTTCTTAAATATGATATAAAAAAGTCTTTAGCGGATGTTGGCATTTCATCTAAAGCAGCGAATGATTTCTCGTTCAAAAATCTGTTTGCTTCCTGCAATCTATGCTTTAAATTGTTCTTCCTAGTAGTAATGCGCAAAACTACTTTTCTCAGTGATGCTATTGTATTATATATTTTCAGATCTTGAGGATTAAGATGCTTCTTCTTGCGACTAGCCAATAAGTTAAAGATAGAAACTGGAACATGAATGGATTCAAGATTTAAAAGTTTAGGAGGTTTCCCAGCAAGAAATGACTCTTTGATCGAAGTCCAAACCATGAAATCGACACTGATTTGGCATCGTTTTGACGTCACTTGATAAGTTATTTCTCACTGGATTAGAAGTAGACATGCATAGGAATAGATTACATTCTATGAAATCATATATGTATTGCACGTTTGATAAAGATAAGAAGACAGAAAAGAGCAGGCAACACATTCACACATGCATACATATTTACCTGTTAATCAAAACAGTTAGTTTAATTTCCTATGTAATAGGCAAAGTAATAATATTTGGATTGATAAGGAAATGAATTGTACGTTGGTAAAATGATTTCTGGATTGGTAAAGAAATGAGTAGTTAGGTACAAATATTTTAAGGCAATAAAGTTCCTTTTGATACTTCTTTTATTAACGAAGATATTTAAATTGACTGCATTATAAACTAATAATACAGTTGCACTAAAAATAGTAATAAATAATAAATAGTAATAAATATATTATATATTCATATATCTCCTTACTTTTTTCCTGTATTACAATACATATTATGCGTTAAGGATATTTGACGGGAACTATAAGAATTTAGTCGTAGTTGCGGTCAGACACACTATACGTATGTAAACACATATATATACACAATATATTTACCACATATATATATATATGTGCATGTAAATATTCATGTACATATATATGTATATATATAGATTCATGTCTTTCGTTAAAATAGAAATATGACCAATACATTTTATGTATATGATCATATCTTTGTTAAAACTATTGTAGACAATTATTTTTATTGTGATTATATACAGGGTGTTTGATAGCTGATCATGCAGATGAAAGTTGGAGATAGATTGGGTGTAGCCGAGAAGAAAAGTCATGTACCATAATGTCAAATTGCCAATAGTTATCGAATTATTAATTAAAACATGTGAGCCAACGAGCGTGTAGAGAGCGGAGGGCGGCCGCAGTAAGCACGTAGACATTTGATACAGGCGGAGTCAGCGAGTGACAGTAGGCGAGCGCGCGCGGCGAGGGGCAACGTAAGCGACAAGAGGCGATCGCGCGCGACGAGGAGCGAGCGAGCTTTTTCTTTACAGCTTTTTCCTTATAGCTCGCTCGCTCCTCGTCGTTCGCGCTCGCTCCTCGTCGTTCGCGCTCGCTCCTCGTCGTTCGCGCTCGCTCCTCGTCGTTCGCGCTCGCTCCTCGTCGTTCGCGCTCGCTCCTCGTCGTTCGCGCTCGCTCGCTCCTCGTCGTTCGCGCTCGCTCCTCGTCGTTCGCGCTCGCTCCTCGTCGTTCGCGCTCGCTCGCTCCTCGTCGTTCGCGCTCGCTCGCTCGCTCTTTGTCGCGCTCGCTCGTCTCTTGTCGCTTGCGCTCGCTCGCTCCTCGTCGTTCGCGCTCGCTAGGTATCAAATGTCTATGTGCTTACTGCGGTCGCCCTCCGCTCTCTACGCGCTCGTTGGCCCACATGTTTTAATTAATAACTCGATAACTATTGCCAATTTGACATTATGGTACATGACTTTTCTTCTCGGCTACACCCAGCCTATTTCCAACTTTCGTCTGCATGATCAGCTATCAAACACCCTGTATATCATACCTTTCGCTTTTCTTTTTCTTTCCTTTATTATCGGCATAGATACAGGATTCTCTTCATTTCTATCTCTTCTTGTTTCTGCCACCTCTTCTCCTGAACATGTAGATATATCTATTTCACATAACATTATATATATAATTAAGGTATAATTTTTTTGCAGTATTCATTGAAATCTATATAAATTTTGACTATGTACCTCTGATATCGTCATAATCATTGCATTCTGTAATATTTGGTGCTTGTAGATCATCTGTGAAGATATATTAATATAAATTTTTAAAATATTATTTATATTTAAATTATATAAGCTATCAAATTATTATATGTATTGTACTTTATTTTCATTACTTATTTATTAAATATTTAGTACTTACTTTTTAATAAATTTGTAATAGCATTCTCATTTGTATTTAAACATGCTACTTTGTGTTCGTCAATGTTAATTGGCTCTGAAAACAAATTTGATAACGTACAACTTTTTTTAAAATTATTATGTAGCATTGAAATATCTTCCTTTATTATTAATAAAATTTAATTAACTTCACCTATCAAAACTAAAAGTATATATAAAACATATACAAAATATCTCATAATTAATGTATGTACTGATTATAGATATTATTAAATAAGAAAGTCCTCTATCATTGTATAAACAAGTATATAAACTTTAAATTATTAATTAAAGAAATCGCCTATAATAATCACATAAAATACAGTTGGACAAGATGTATAATATTATCCCAAGAGGAAGGTGTCTAGAATCTTACAGATATTGTCCTATTTCATTACATGCTGTTATTTACTAATTTTCTATTACTAATATCTTAGTAATTACTATGTTTCTTTGTGAAATATTATAACTATTCTATTCAGTTAGAAATACTCTATTTATATGTAAATATTAGTACAATAACTGTTCATCGTCTTGTATATTTTATACAAATACCTGGCAGCAATAATGTTGGTATAGCATATGTACTCAATCGTTTTTTTAATTTAAAATTATCCTCAAAATGGTTTTCACATATTGTCCTTTTCATTATTTTTTTCGGAAGAATGGTCATCAATGATGGATCTCCACTTGCTGATATCTATTATAAAAACCGTTTTTGATCCTTAATTGGATTAGGAAATGCAAACATCCGTTTATTTCGTTTACACAATTAATAACAGCACACTTTTTGTGACTCATGCTGTTAAACAGTTATAGATTAATATGTATATTATTGACTAATATTTATTGCTCTATCTTACAAAATTTTTTCTTTTAATATATAAAAACCTGTATATATATATATATATCTTTGTTGTCTTTAAAAGATCCTTTTCCTTCTTCTACCTTTTCTTTTCTTTCAACAATGCAATACTACAATAAATACTACAAAATGAACTCTCACGCTGAAATTTCCTGACATGACAGAAACGTAACGGGAAATATCATAGAATTTATATAATCTAATGAAAGTAAACTTCATTTTTCTGCGTCATCTGATAGTGGCGGGGGGGAGTTATTCAGTCCTCATCAAGGTTATTTGAGCTTGTCGGCCCTGGTTCCAATCCAATTTCAGCGACTATTGTAACGACTTGAGCTACAATAGACCAATCAGAGGAAAGATTTTATATACCACGCTATGTAAACAACATGGGAAAATGATATCGTGTGTGGACGGCACTTATTTATTCATTTTTGATAGTCACCTTCACAAATTTCATCAGTATCACAAGGATCAATGATAAAGAATTTATCAGCAAAATCGCCTACTTGCAATACAAATTTTATTAATATTTCTGAAGGCAAATGATTGATAAATTACTATTTTCCACAGAAAACTTAACCATTAATTACATTCTTAACACTTCTAAATAAATTTCAGATAGCGAGAATATTGATCCAGCAAATAAGCATAACCTCAAAGTGCCTAAAACAGATATCAGAAAAAGAAAGAATATAAGTCTTGATATGAATTCTCTAATTATGGAATCATCACAGGCTATTACTGCAGCCTGTTCAGCTTTGCCAGCATTGCTGAACAGTACAACTTCCACGCCAGATACAGAAGAAGAGAAAAGTATGGTGACAGTCTTATTACATAGAATAAAACGTGTACCTACCCAGGTAGCAGACTGACGTCAAATGACATACTAATGACGTTAGCTAACGTCATTAAGACGTCATTAGTACGTCATTTGACGTCTGCTACCTGGGTATGCAACAAAGAATAAAATGTTTTATCAAACTGTTGGAAATATTGGAATCATTTCAGCATGAGTGAATAATTATATAGACATTGCTGATAGAAAATATTAAAAATATAATTGTCCTATTATAGCATATGTTATAGTGTAATTGGATTCTATATGGAATATTGTCAGCAATTAGCAGTTATGTAAATGTTATAAAATTGATCTGATTGGTATATATTTTTAAATTCAATCAAGATTAAAAGCATACCATCAATCAGATTTACGTATTTTTACACAGTTGCAAAACTTTCTTCTCTATATTCTCTATATAACAGTTGTACTGTTAAAAGAAGAAAACTCAATATGAATATTAAAAGTAATACTTTTGTGGAACATACAGTTTAATCATGAAACAATAGCCTTGCTTTGTCCTTGG
>NW_020230648.1:482500-612500 GCF_003227715.2 Harpegnathos saltator | reverse complement strand
TTCAATTGGAGATTCTGCATCAGGACATGTAGGAGGCTTCAATAACCTCTATTATCATATTTTTGGAATGATCTTTCTTGCTATAATTCTTTATTATTGGAATAAGCACCAAAATATATAAAAAGCTTGCTATTAATTTCTGTATGATATTAAGCAATTATAGATAAAATCTTAAGTCTTTTGTAGCAATTAATTCAGGTATACAAACTTGTTTCAAACTTCCTTAATTTCCATAAATTTCATTATACATCCTCTTTCCACATATAATTGCTGGGTTTTGGCTTTTTTCTTAATCAACTGTAGAATTTTAATATTTACTTATATTTTCCTTTGAAATTTTCTTTGTGTCAAAATTACTTAACGTATAATATATAAATTTGTCTTTTGATTGATCTTTTGTCATGTCAATAATTCTTGCTTATATATAAATTTTTTTTCAAGAAATGTATAGAATATCCTATAAGTCAAGGTTAATCTCTCAAGAGATGAGTGGGGACCCTGTATAAATGTCGAATTAAAACATATTAAAAGATATTGACATTTTGAACAAGTCTGAATTCTGCTTTCTAATCCGAAGAAAGGGATTGAAAAATATTAGTTCTCATTAAATTTCACTGCGCTAAATGCGAGGCGGCAGTGGTGAATGCTTCGCATTAAAAAGGATTCAATTCATTTCAAGTATGCCTTTCATTCAATTGCAATCGATCATTTTCAAATGCGAACTTCCACATTGAAAAGTATTCACTTCTTCTCCTAATTGTTTTCGGATTCAGAAGCATACAAGATTTTCACGTTCTATTCCCCATAGCATTGAAAAGTATTAGCGCGCGATCCAATCCGAGATTTCTGCAAAGCAGAATTCACGACGAAATCTCGTGAATGCGAAACAATACTTTTAAATACATTTTATATAGAGGACCCAAAAACAAGAAATAAAATTAATATGGACATAAATCCGGATATGCATCGTTCTCGAACTATCGCCATTCTTACGTTGAAATTTAAAATTGCTTTACTTTCGAATTTTTTTTTGTTAAAATTGGAGGTGGTTTTTATAAGTTTTATAACATAATTAAAGTCAAATAAAAGTTGCATTTCCGGACCTATCATATCATAACTTTCTTTCTTCTTTTTGGGTTCCCATTCATCTCCTGAATGATTGATCTTGATTTACGAGACACCCTGTATATGCATGGTATATAAAAGGTACCGAGACGGAGAAATATCACAAAAACTAAGCATTTTAGAAAACATTGTTTCAAATAAAAATTATAGGGGTTTCAAAAGATCTAGTTACTGACCTTATGAGTTTGACCTTGGGTGGTGTCGCCAAGGTCAGGACAAGGTCACTTTGAATTTTTTAAATGGGACCCTCTATTTTTTATTGCATATTATGTTAACCCTTCTTCATACCTTTTCAAAGTATTATAATTTTTTCCACTTTGAATAAGCCGTTTAGAAGTTACGAAGTCGAACTTTTTATGATAAGATGTCGAGCCAACTAAAACAAGATCAAAGAAGTATCCAGCCAGCCAAGGCAAGATCTTTATAAAAGCGTTTGAGAATAATGTTAATCTCTAAAAGAGAAAGTAAAGTCTAACGAATAATCTAGGAAAAAATATTTATCTAATAAACAGAAATTTGTATTAATTAGATAACAAAACCGATAATTCAATTAAAGAAAGAAAAATCAGTAAGAAAAATCATTTAACTTTTCCGTATGAAATAACGCGTGACAAGTAACATGTTCTACTTCTAGTCAAATTCATTGCAATTGATTTGTAGTGATTCGAAGGTGAATTTTAGTGCTGTTATAAATTTAGTACCTTAGTATTACTTTTTAATATTACATGTGTCTGAAATACAAGTCACGAAATTGCTCTAGCCGCTGGCTGGACGGCTTATCATAAAAAGCTCGATAATTTCGAAACGGCTTATTCAAAGTGGAAAAAATTATAATGCTTTGAAAAGGTCTAAAGAAGGGCTACAAGAATATGCAATAAAAAATAGGGAGTCCCGTTTAAAAAATTCAAGATGACCTTGTCCTAACCTTGGTGACGCCACCAAAGATCAAATTCATAAGGTCAAATAGATATTTTGAAATTTTACGATTTTTATTTAAAACACTTTTCTAAAATGCTTAGTTTTTGTGATATATATTTCATCATCCCGGTACTTTTTATACACCCTGTATAATTTATATATAAATTTTATATACATTTGTATATCATCAATAAAAATTATGATAGAGGAAACAGATATTGATTAGATTTTTATAAATATATTTAATTTGAAATTTGCACTTAACAACATTAATATTTTTGTAAAAAAAATTATAGCAAATGGATTTACAATTATTTTGTTGAATATCTCATATCTCTAATTTTATTTATTTGTTATGGTTGATGATAAGTATTTTGATATAAAAAAGTACTGACAAAATATAAAATAGTATAACAGCAATTCAGGTTATACTTGTAAAGGTTAACTTAGATGACTTAACAACCAAATTACTGCTGTAAACATTAATTTATAATGATTTTTCATATTTTCATAAAGTTAGAACTATTGCAGTTTTTTTGATTATATAAATTATAAAGTATCAACAGTTACATAATTTGATACTTAGGTGTCTACTTTGTAATCTTTGTGATCTAATTATTATTATTAATTTTAATTTATATATTAAATATAAACAGATTGTATAAAATATTGCCAATAATATAATTATAGCATACAGACATATACACTTGCTTTTATGTAACTTAATTTTTATCTAAATATTCTTCATCCATAACACAAATAAATCCATCAATTTTATATTCAAGCAAAAATTTTATGAAATAATAATCAGTATTATGAGGACATAGTAATTTACATATAGTGGTTCACAGTACGTTAACGTTAATTATATCATAATTATGTAATAGTATTAATTATCTCATATTGATAAAAATTAAGAGTTCCCTGAAAAAGATATACAAAAAAATTGCAAAAAGGTAAATTTTATCCAATATGAGATTATATATATATATATATATATATATATATATGATATACATAACTTGCATGAAATTCAATTTATTATGTTTTCATAAAATTAAACTAAATGATCAAGACTAATACTGTTTTCAAATTTATTCTTATGTACATAAATATATTTAGAAGGAAATATAAAAAATTTGTGAAATAACAAAAAAAGAACAAAATAAGGCTAAACATCAAAGAAAAAATAAAAATATATATAAATAATTTAAGAAAAATTTTTAACATAGCATATATCGTCTCGGCTATGATAAAATTATAAATATAATCAAATATTTTAGATCATGTAAAAACTTTAACACAGAACTGTCTAATGTATTTATAGATGACTATTTTACTTTGTTCCTTTTTTGTAGCATAAGAAAGAAAAAAGAAAGAAACAGGGCGATTATTCATTTTGTTTATTTTATTGGATGTAACATATTTTATTGAAAATATTTTTTGGTTCTCTTCCAGATGGACCTATCCTGTTTCATAACAAAACAACAATGTGAATGTTTAAACGAGTCGGATTATCATACATTTTCTCAGTGCTTGAATTCGGATAGCGGATATCTACAAAGCGATGAGGACGAGCAGTTGATAATGTCTATAGCATTCTCCCAACCTGTCAAGATTCATTCGCTCAAAATCAAAGCACCCGCAGAAAATGGACCGAAAAATGTCAAACTATTCATTAATCAACCTAGGACAATCGACTTCGAAATGGCGAATTCCAATACGAGTATTCAAGATCTAACGTAAGCTTTAAACATATGTTCACAATTTCAATCTTAAACGAGAGTCACAAGAAACAAAATTACACAAAATACTTTCATGAGAGAATAGAAGAGTATTTTTTATTTGTTGAAGATCATTAAATATTTTCTATTGAGTGTCCCATAAATTTGACTAATTTAAAATGTTATTCTATACAAAACCTTTTTCTTCATGTGGATAACAGTTAAAAATCGATTAGTAAATATATTATTCAATAACTTTTAGTACTATGATAAAGTAGAATATATTCCTTTAAATTTAAAATACTAAAATATATTTATAAGAAAAATAGTTACGTATTATTTTGGTGCAGGTTATCAGCTAAGGATCTTGAAGAAGGGAATCAAATTCCTCTACGCTACGTTAAGTTCCAGAATGTGCAAAATCTTCAAATCTTTGTGATAGATAATCAGAATGGCTCAGAAATAACAAGAATCGATCATTTAGTCATAATTGGTTCACCGATCTCAACTACTAATATGGGAGAATTTAAAAGAGTGTCTGGCAAAAAAGGAGAAAGCCACTGAGAATTTCCTATAAAAATGATTTATTTTAACCGGAATTTTTATTTGTATACTAACATTCCTTTATAATTTCTTTATTATTTTCTTTTCACAAGATCTAATGTATAACGACCATGCATCAGTAATAAAATTTTATTTGAATATCGTGCAAATTTATTCATAATATTTATTACTAACTAACGGAATTAACCTGCACATCGTTCCTATATTTTTCATATTTTTTATTTTCACTTCTTTTTCATTTTGTTTCGTGTCAAAAACTAGATCGTATTACTTTCATTAATGATGCTAGATAAATATGATAAAGTAATAATAAGATAATTATAATCAATAATTAAGAAGTCTCCTTAATTATTTCAAATGTTACAAGAAAAGTAATAAGATAAATCAACTATTTCTCAAAAATTCAGATAGTTAATTTAAGTTCAGTTAATTTAAGTTTTGCATGACGGACAGAATATATCATCCCGATATATCATTGCCCGTACTTAGATGTTCGAGAAATTTATTTTATAATGTTTCAAATAATTCTCAAATAATTATCTAACAGGCTTTGTGAATTCGCCAAGTACCACCACAACGACAAGCTCGCGTCCATCTTTGATCCCAAGCTCTAACTGCAGCTGTCCTTGTCATATTCTGTACTTGTGCTTTACCGCCACATCTGAAAATTTAACGGAGAGAATATTCATATACTATCAAAATATAGAATAAAAAATTCATGTTTCTGTTCTTGTAATCATAAAAATGGTAATACCTCGTACATTGCTTTACTAAAAGTGGCTGTTTCCCCAGGTACAAATGTCGAATAGTATCTACAATCTGGCCACTATACATACAGCCTTCAACGGGATTCATTTCGGGTGTGAAAAGTAGTTGTTCTGGTTCCACTCCATACTCCAACTATAATCACAGATTATTATAAAAGTAATAAATTATATATAACGTACATATATGTATGAATATAGCATTAATGTTTTGAATATTTTTAATAATTAAGATGAAAATTGAATTAAAGAAATAGTCGAAGTTTCTGCACCATTCTTACCTGTAGTGGAAGATTCTGATAAAACAAAACTGGTGAAACTATAGCAGTTATGCTATTACCTTGATATAATTGCGGAATCATGATTTGATTTGGCAATAAGCAACAATCATCTGAAAAAGAAGCGTGATTTTAATAAAATATTATCTAAAACCTTAATACTTTCAAATTCCTAACCTTACATTATTTAAATATTGTATACATTCTAAATTAAACAAAATATATCTTATATACATATAATCATGATATTTGCAGAGAGATGAATTGAGAATGTGAAGAGGTGGAGAATAAAACATAAATATAGAAAATTCAAAAGACATATTTATTGATAATAGTATCGATTTTTTTATTTATATATTTTTTCGAGAAATTTTTTCTTGTCGAAGCCTTTCCCTTTTCCTCTCATAATTCTTACTCTTTTTGATTATCATAATCAATATTTTTAATATTTGATCGTAATTATTATATTAATAATTCAATTAACTGACAAAATGGATGATTTCTATACATTTCCTTTATCGAATCGCAATATCAAAATTAGTTTTTCTATGTTTGTTTCTAACTGTTCCTCTACATCGAATCAATTTGAAGGAACATCTCCGCTTTTTTCGCTGATTCCGGGTTCTCTACATTTGCTATGAAATAATTTGATTCGCATTTCGATTTATTTTTATTTATCTTCTCATTTTTTTCATTCGCATCTTGAATATTTTCTATATACTCTTCATTTGTGGTATCTATCTTATTCTTCATTTCCTCCTCGCTTTTTATATTATGTTGGGTTGTTTCATTCGGAAAAAAATAAATTTTCTCCAATTTTGCGCTTTCAGCTTTTTCTGCTTCTCGAATCAAATCGATGAAAAACAATTCTCTCGGTGACATCGGGGTTTTCGGTGACTTCACTTCCTTCTCCAGCTTTGAATAATCTTGCAAAGAACTTTTTCCGACGTAGTCACTGGCAACGTCCAGCTGATCATTTTCATCCTTTTCAATCTGCATTATCCCCATGTTATCAATATCCTCATCAAACATTTGTTTATGTATCGTTAGAAGTGGTAAATCTTTTCTATGAAGGTTATCAGAATCATTTTTTATTTTCTGATCTGAAAGATTATACATCTTTATTTCGAAAGAATTTGCTTCTTCCGAAGATGTCTGATGAACACTTGAAAGTTTTTCCATAATCTCCGAACTATGTTTTGAAGTCATGTGATTGACTTCGGCATCTTGTCGAGTTTGTAAACGTCTCCTCCAAAATATTATATGTGCATACATGATCATGATCCAGATTAGAAATACGATAGTCCAGAAAGGAACAGGCCAATATGAAAACCAATATGTCTTCGACATATCACATGTTACCCAAATTAGAGGACACAAAATAAACCAATAAACTAGAAATATGCTTAAGGTTAACCAAGAAAAAGACAGATGTTCGCATTTCTTCAAGTTGGACAGCTTGCAGCTGTGATATTTCTTTCCTTGAAGCAACTTGTTTTCTTTCAAAACAAGAGAGTTTTTATGCTTAATCGCGAGCTTGGTTGTCATGGTGTTTTTAGTGAAACTTGTTTCTTGATTATATTTTTATTTTATAGACCGTATTTATATTATACTTTTACACCATTTATATCGTTGTATGTACGTACACATACACACACATACACACATATATATATATATATATATATTTAATCTGGGCAACGTCTGGTTTATATTATTATATTATTGCTTTAGCACTATTACATTGGTATGCAATAATTGTGTTACACAACTGTTATGATGCAAACTATTTAATACTTCTACTTGAACACTGATGCTTTATCTCTCTCTGTTCGAGATTATTTTAACAATTCAGGATGTGGTTATTTTATCATTTCCTAACCATATATCATATTATAGACGGTGTTTTAAAATCATAGATAAAAATTTAAAATAATTTAAAGTAGACTTAAAATAAAATACTTTCTTATTGGAATTTTTTAAATTTTAATTGCATATTAATAGACATACACAAACATACATACACACATACACATTATACAGAGTGTATCTAAAAATATGTTACAAATTTTAAAGGCGTATTCTCCCAGGTAGAACATAGAAGTCATAATGATATCATAATAATGTCAATATGACTTTATTTGTCACTTAAACGTCACTGACAATAAATAACACAAAAATGATTTAAAAATGGCAAAAGTATATATATGCTGCATTATAAATATAAACACTTTAAAATAATCACTTTAGTTTCTGAAATATTTATATCGCTTGAATATATCGTTACAGTTGTGTTAACAATAGCATAAATATAAGTAATATGTAAGAAAGATGATGACATTGTGACCAAATCTTGGAATTTCGTTTATCGTAATATTCTAGTGACATTCATAAAATAACATATGCGATATTTTTAAGAATCTTTGAGGTTTGATGATGTTATTATCCTCAGGAATCTTATATGTAACGTAAACTGTAGATTTTCATACAAAGAATTGTTCATATAACATATATGTATATTAGCCCTTATGAAAAAAACCCTCAATTTTGGGTGTTAACACTCAAAAAACGCTTAATTTTGGGTGTTAAATACCGATAAAAATGCTCAACTTTGAGTGTTATACACCGAATAAACGCTCAATTTTGGGTGTTATACACCGAAAAAACACTCAAATTGGGTGTGATTTCGGATTGTCAATTGAAGATTACACCCAAATGAGGGTTAACGCTCAACGAAAACCCTCAAAATAACGCCCAAGAAAACTCAAAATCTCAAAATAATACCTAAATATTCACATTCATATTCATATTCACATTTTGTACCCTATATTTCTTATGCATAAAACAAATACATGTATAAATACATACACAAATACATACACACGTCCAAAAAAATTTTAGAAATATGATATTTCTAAAATGTTTTTCGGACATTGTATATGTATGGGTATAAGCTATATTATCATTTAAACAAAAAATCACAATGACTACAAAATGAGTAACAAAAGACTATAAAAACTCACTTTGTAATCATGATTAGATCATTTTCTTGTCATTTTGACGTCACTTTGATGTTATTGTGACTTTCTATTTTAATGTACAGTTCTAAAAGTCACCATAACATCATTTCAATATCAAAAGAACATCACCAAACCATCACGAAAACTATATCGAATGACATCATCCTGATTTGTCTTAAAATGACTTTTTTTTATATCATAATTATATTGTTGCGCTCACTCTCGCACTCGCACTGTCTTGCACTCAGGTAAATGAAAACACTCGCGTAAGAATGACAAGCTTTGCTATTTACAGCGTAGCTCACTCAAGCTTTAAACAAGAATAATTCTCAGATCTACAATTCTCGAGTCTATCTACGATGACAGTTTGCCGGAGACTCTCTGTCAGCTGTTGTTGTTTTCTTCTTATCGATTTTCCGTCATCCAGACAATCTTCGTTCAGTTGTCAAAATCAGCATCAGATGCCTAAGGCTCACGGACAACGGACGCTGCCACAAACCTTGTGGCTCGGACACAACAATATTATTATGATTTTTCGTTCTACCTGGGCTAAGGGTCAAAATAAGAAAAAAAGTTCTTATAAACATTATTAATTATTACGCTTTTGCACAGCGTAATAATTAATAATGATCTCGATAGTGACCTTCATTTTTATGTGGTTTTGACAATAGTCCGATTTTGAGGGAGAGATATGGAGGGGGTGCTAATTTTCAAATGGCCATTTTCTTTTATTTTTCGTCGTATCGAATATGGCCATTTGAAAATTAGCATCCCCCTCCATATCTGCCCCTCAAAAATTGGACCAAATTGTCAAAACCATATAAAAATGAAGGTCACTATCGAGGTCACTATTAATTATCACTATTAATTATTAATTATTACGCTGTGCAAAATTTCGACGATCTTTTTCCCCCTAACTTTAGGAGGCTATAACTCGGAGGGAAAGCATGTTTGGACTCTTTATAGGAACTTCTTTTCTTATTTTGACCTCTAGAATACGCCCTTAAAATTTGTAACATATTTTTAGATACACCCTGTATGTATTATCTCCATATTTGTATAGACCTAAAAAAATTGGTCACTTAAGAACCGAGATATTTACCATTTAAATTGACACTTTTATGTGTATTTTAATATGTGTTAATCTTATGTTTCATTTAAATATTTAAATTTTTTAAAAATATATCTAGAATTTTAATAAAAAATTATAATATTAATATTTCCTTGTTTCCTCACCGCGTGCACGTGGCCATATTAAATTGTAATATTCACAAATACACTTAAAAAATTCTAAATTTGAATATTATGTACTAAAGATGTCAGTAAGTTAGTGGTGTTTATCTAATCATCTTTATCAATATAAATAATCTTAACTTCTTGTAATTTTTATTCATTGGACGCGCATACACATATATACACAAACGAATAAAATAACGAAAGATATTCCACTAATATAATAACTAATATAGTGTCTGTGTGAGCATGCGTATGTATATACTATATATAGGGTATCTTATGACACATATAAAGCTCTCATCTACATACAAATTAGGTTAAACTAAGTAAAAAAAATTTATTTATTATTTTGCGAATAATCATGTAACATTTTGAGTTATTAATTAAACTAGTGAAATATATTACAAAACATATATTCTGAATAAAAACATAGAAAATTCTGATTAATAATTAAAATAAATTGGTTAAATATGTTAATATATATTGGAAAAATCGTGCGCAATCATTCACAAATAATCTTTAATCAATAACTCAAAATTTTATGTAGCTTCATGTAAAATATAAAATAATAGGAAATAATACATCACAGTGGCCCTAAAAAGGGCCGATTTTGTGTGTTGTTGTGGGGGGGGGGGGAGCTCATTTATCATAAATGTTCGAAAATGCTGCCATCGACAGCTCGGCACACTCGAACTCGTTTTTCGAAAGTTTCAGCAAACGTTCTTCTGAAACTCGTCTTTCGACAAGTTTCAGAAGAACGTTTGCTGAAATCGCCCGGCATATATTTCTGATGCGATCCATCATATCCTGCCAAGTCGTTGGCGGTTGACGGAACACTGCGTCTTTCAAAAATCCCCACAGATAAAAATCCGGAGGAGTAAGGTCGAGTGATCTTGGTGGCCACCAACTGGACCATCCCGACCTATCCATCGATGAGGGAAAGTGACATCGAGATGATTCCTGAAGGATAATAAACTATGATGTACGAATCCGACCGAGCAATCTCTCCGTAGTGTACATTAGATAATGCGAATGCCTGCGGTATGTTAACTTTGAAGCTTCATATCTTAGAAATGGCTTACGCAAAAAACAAAAATAGGTAGTGTTTTGAAAACGTCTCGACAAGGGCTACAACAATATGCAATAAAAATGGGGGGTTCCATTTAGGATTTTAAAGTTGACCTTTATGTGACTTTCAAACGACAATCCAAGGTCAAGCCAAGGTCACCGTCAGATGTTCCTTTCTGAACTCAACTTTTGTTTGAAACATTTTTCAATAAAATCATCGGTTTGCGAAATATAACACTGTAAACTTTAAAATTGGACACTCGTCTAACGCTCAGTTTACTGCCTTATAACTTTACAAATTTATGTCTATTGATATATACCAATAAATTAATTCATAATAATAGTTAATATATATCAGATAATATATATTATATTAATAGTTTGTGCATAAAACGGTTATGAGAAAGAATTCATAGAGGAATTTAGGAAAAATATAGAAAAATTGACGATTTTCACATCTTTTTGGCCGCCATATTGAATCCGCCGTATTGAAAATTGTGTATTCGATCGAAAATTAATTTCGAATATCAATCTCATTATTTTTAGTGATAATAAGCTGTTGCTTATCCGAAATTTACAAATAATTGTGGAAAAATATGACAATTTTAATTTTTACAATTTTGCCGCCATTTTTAAATGAAAATAACAATTTTGACAAATTTAAAAATATACCCTTAAAGTACAATTATTTTGTGCACCAGTGGTTGCGGAAAAAGTTGGAGTTTCATACTATATCGATGTGAAAAAAACATTGAAAAAAAATTGTTTCCGATTTTTTCGCATTTTTTGACTTAAAAGCCGTCATAGCTTTTTTAGATTTTATTTTATACAAATTCTGATGATGGATTTTGGAAGAGCGTAAAATTTTACGTAAGAAATGATATTTTTCAATTTTTTTTTAGACCTTTGAAGGGATGCTGAAGTCGTCAACGAACTTGCAAAGCGTCGATAACGTAGAGGCGATCGTAAGCAAAAAGTAGGAAACGTTATCATCTGTTATCGACGTTAGTGAATTTTGGTACACATATGTGTATACAAGGTCCTCAAAAAGTCGGGGGACGCTAAAATGTTTCGAAAAATATGAAAGATACGAAAAAATGTTTAATACAAAAGTGGTAGGGCTTAAAAGGATCTATTTAGTAGTCACATCAGTTTGACCATAGGTGGCGCTGCTAAGGTTATATGAAGGTCAACATTGTTTTTTAAATAGAACCCCCTATTTTTATTAGAAATTCTTATAGCTTATCTCGAAAGCTTTCCAAAATACTATAATGAAGTCATTTTTTATTAAGTTCTTTCCGAGTTATGACGCTTGAAAGTTACAGTACCACCGGCATTAGCATTATCTAAAGTGTACCGCGCGGAGGTTGCACGATTGGATTTACACTTCGCACGCGCGCGGGCGAGTGTGTGTGTGGATATTTTTCAATCTATTGTTTTTTACTTTTTCACTTAATCAGATGTTCAAAATGTCTTCCTTCTACTGTTTGGCAATGAGCTAAACGTTCATAAAAACTATTGATCACATAGCTTATTTGTTCTAAAGTGATCAGAAATGCTTTCTGCATTATTCGATTCTTCAGGTCTTCCAAATTACATGGTTTCGTCGCATAAACCTTACTTTTGATGTGTCCCCAAAAAAAGAAATCAAGAGGAGATAGATCAGGTGATCTAGCAGACCACTCAATGGCACTTCTCCTACCTATCCATCGATTAGGAACAGAACGGTTTAAAAATTCTCGAACTCATATCGCAAAATGAGGTCCTGCTCCATCTTGCTGGAACCAAACGTTTTGTATGTCTGCGTCAAATAAATTTTCAGTTTCAGGAATGACATGATCTCGCAATAAATTTTCATATTTTTCAGCATTTAAATCACCATCTATGAAAAATAGGCCTATGATACCGCGACTACAGATCTCTGTCCAAACATCCAATTTTTGTGGATATTGTGTGCGAGGATCACTCATCCAATGTGGATTTTCACTTCAATGTTTACAATTGTGGCAATTAACAGCACCATTTATTTGAAATGTGGCTTCATCAGAAAAATAAAATTCAAAAAATTAGCATTATCACACAGATGCATCAGTTCTTCACAAAACTGCATTCTTCTATCAAAATCATCTTCCATAAGTTCTTGAGCGATAACAATTTTACACGGATAATATATATGCTTTTTTAAAATGTTAGAAACGCTGCCTTCACTGATATCATAGGCTTGTGCTGTTATTGATACGGATAAATGAGGACTTTCCTGAAATGAAATTGGAGAACATCCAAAGTCTTATCATCATTAGTTACGGATTTTGGGCTTCCGCTACGAGATCGGTCTTTAACTGTTCCCGTTTCAAAAAAACGAGTCACTATTCTGCAAACATGGATTTAGAAATAGGATCGAGATCAGGATGTGTAACACTGAATAGATCAGCTACTTCTTGATATGACCTAATACGGTCACCAAATCCTCGATAAATAAATAGCAATATTCTTTCTTTTTCGGTTAATATTTTTCAGAGAAAAATGTGATATTATAATCGGAAAAAGAAACAAAAGAGACAAAGAGTGAGATACGAGGGAGCGCAACTCGTTTTTAGAATATGTGGACCGAGAAGCATCTCTGAATGCACCTCCGCGCGGTACACTTTGGGTAATGCTAATGCCAGCGGTACTGTAACTTTCAAGCGTCATAACTCGGAAAGAACTTAATAAAAAATGACTTCATTAGAGTGTTTTGAGAAGCTCTCGAGGTACAAGAATTTCTAATAAAAAATAGGAGGTTCTATTTAAAAAAACAATGTTGACCTTCATATGACCTTAGCAGCGCCACTTATGGTCAAATATGTGATATGATATGACTACTATATAGATCCTTTTAAGCCCTACAACTTTTGTATCAAACATTTTTTCGTATCTTTCATTTTCGAAATTTTTTTATTTTTCGAAATATTTTAGCGTTCCCGGACTTTTTGAGGACCCTGTATATATTTATATAATATTTATATAGTAAAGACAATTGCCGGATAAGTGCTGATGCGAATACGCTATCCTTTCATCGCATTTTTCCATATATATCTTTTCTCACAGACTTTAGACAAATGTGTGTGTGCTGCATTGTCATTTTGACTTTTCTATTGGGTGAGTGCAAAAGTTCGTGCGGAGTTTGTGAGTAAAAGTCATACAGTGATTAGGCAAACAAAAATCTTTATTCAATCAATGATATATTCTCCATCGTTTTCTATAATCTTTTCCCAACGTTCTGGCAGCATACGGATGCCTCGATCATAAAAACTGCGCGGTTTAGATTCTAAGAACGAAGAGACGCCGTTTTTTAAGGCCTCCAAAGAGTCAAAGTTTTTTCCATTTAAATAATTTTGCAATGACCGGAACAAGTGATAGTCAGATGGTGCGATATCAGGAGAATACGGTGGATGCGTTAAGACATCCCATTTCAGGCTCTTCAGTTTGCGCAGCGTCTTTTTCGAAACGTGTGGTCTGGCGTTGTCGTGATGAAAGACGACTCCCTTGCGATTTGACAAAATCGGACGTTTCTCTTTTATTTTTACAGATTTTTATGTTGGCAATAAATATTGGAACGTAGCTAGTGTATAACATGTGTAGTGTGATCAGCTGATTGCTGCGGGTACTCCGCGTTAGCGCCCACGTCTGACGGTGAGTTGCGCCGCACCTGTCTACCTCCCGTACCCGACCCGCAATAGGTCTACTATTTTTGTTAATAATTTAAAATCTAAGCTTTTGCCCAAATTTTGCAAGAGGAAAAGTTGTTTTAGAATTTTATCAGGATTTTATACTTTTAATAATGGAAGGTTGTTTTGAATCACCCTGTATAATATATCCCTCTAAATCTTCCGAAACATAATTTCTGTGGAATATTATTTATTGCATAAATTATTCTGTATTCATGTATTCATGTTATACCGTATATATCAACAAGTTGAAGAATCAGAGAAGCAGTAACAAAAAGCATATTTCGGAGAAGAAGAAAATATTGGCAGTGTCGCATACACATTCATATAAGATCTATGTGTAGAAAAGAAGAATTAACAACGCAGCACACACACATTTGTCCAAAGTCTGTGAGAAAATATATATATGAAAAAATACGAAAAGGGGACAGTGCGAACATGTTGCCGCTCACTGAACATCTTGACGATCGCTTCACCTTGCATATATATTGCAAATATCTATATACATATATATACAGGGTGGACCATTTTAACCTTTAATGGAGAATAACTCGACCGGTGAGCGAAATAATGAAAAAAGTTTTATACAAAAGTTGTTGGACAAGGAGGGGGACGTATGACCATATCCTTGAATTTGACCTTGACTTTGACCTTAGGGGTTATTTGAAGGTCAAATAACATTTTTTAAATGGAATTGCCTATTTTCGACCCCGGATTTGGAAAGAGCGGGAAATTTTAGAATAGGATATGGTATGATCGATAAGATCAAATGTCATGTTTTGAGGTCATTTCAAAGTCAAAAGGAACTTGTACGTGTATTCATGCGAAAATCGTATCTGTATACGGGGATTTCTAAATTATCTTCTACACTTAGCATTACCCAGAGACAACGACGTCGACGTGGTAGAATTCTGCCTCTTTCGGGGTGCTTGTTTAGAGTGAGTCCCCTTGCCTCTCACTATGCATACTTTGCTATTGTTAATCTAGCTATTCAAAAGGTTTTCGAAAGTTGCACCGTTAGCATTTATGCAATAATTGAGCCTTCTTTGGAAATGGGCCACTGTGCTGAGCAAGACATTTCGTGGAATCGCTTCACAAGCTCGTCTTATGCGATTTTCCATATCTTCTCTTGTTGTGGGTTCTTCTTTGAAAACAACTTCTTTCAAATAGCCCCAGAGATAAAAATCGAGTGACGTCAAATTAGGAGAACGAGGAGGCCATGCAATCGGACCCTCTCGACCAATCCATCGGTTCGGGTACCTTTCATCTAAAAACCTCCTGACTATACGTGCAAAGTGCGGTAGTGCACCATCCTGTTGGAAGAACATCCTTCGCCTGGTTTCCAAGTCTACGTTCTCCAACAAATGAGGCAATTGGTCTGTGAGCAAATCGAGGTACGTATTTGCATTCACAGTACGTTCGAAAAAGAATGGACCGACCAAGTATTAACAATCCCGCACCAGACATTGAGGCTCCAACGGTGTTGATTGTTAATGGATACTTGGTCGGTCCATTCTTTTTCGAACGTACTGTGAATGCAAATACGTACCTCGATTTGCTCACAGACCAATTGCCTCATTTGTTGGAGAACGTAGACTTGGAAACCAGGCGAAGGATGTTCTTCCAACAGGATGGTGCACTACCGCACTTTGCACGTATAGTCAGGAGGTTTTTAGATGAAAGGTACCCGAACCGATGGATTGGTCGAGAGGGTCCGATTGCATGGCCTCCTCGTTCTCCTAATTTGACGTCACTCGATTTTTATCTCTGGGGCTATTTGAAAGAAGTTGTTTTCAAAGAAGAACCAACAACAAGAGAAGATATGGAAAATCGCATAAGACGAGCTTGTGAAGCGATTCCACGAAATGTCTTGCTCAGCACAGTGGCCCATTTCCAAAGAAGGCTCAATTATTGCATAAATGCTAACGGTGCAACTTTCGAAAACCTTTTGAATAGCTAGATTAACAATAGCAAAGTATGCATAGTGAGAGGCAAGGGGACTCACTCTAAACAAGCACCCCGAAAGAGGTAGAATTCTACCACGTCCATGTCGTTGTCTCTGGGTAATGCTAAGTGTAGAAGATAATTTAGAAATCCCCGTATATAGATACGATTTTCGCATGAATACACGTACAAGTTCCTTTTGACTTTGAAATGACCTCAAAACATGACATTTGATCTTATCGATCATACCATATCCTATTCTAAAATTTCCCGCTCTTTCCAAATCCGGGGTCGAAAATAGGCAATTCCATTTAAAAAATGTTATTTGACCTTCAAATAACCCCTAAGGTCAAAGTCAAGGTCAAATTCAAGGATATAGTCATACGTCCCCCTCCTTGTCCAACAACTTTTGTATGAAACTTTTTTCATTATTTCGCTCACCGGTCGGGTTATTCTCCATTAAAGGTTAAAATGGTCCACCCTGTATATATATATATGTCATATATATATCATTTTGAAGCTATGGATGTGTACTTTCATTTAAACCGTGGCCTTTTCAGAAAACCAATATAACGGTTTCAATATGGCGGCTTGAAATCGGAAAAATTAATAGGAAATTTATTATTACTTGATTATATCTTTCATATCGGGTAAAATTCATGGAGTAAAATAGATATTTCTGAAAGTTTTTGAGGGTGATCTTTCCAAATTAATAATTGGATTTTTCATTTAACCTCTTTTAAGGGTTAAAAATAGGGGTTGGGTGTTAATTTTCCAAGTTTTCGTATTGTCATGCCCTAAATGAGCATGACGAATTACCTATAATTAATATATATTAATTGTATTGGTGAAAGTGCCATGCGAAGCACATCCGCCTGCGCCGCACGTGTTGTAAACTAAGCATCACGCCACACAGCGGAAATTCCAAAATCTCCAAAAAAGGTGACAGGCAAATAATACACTGTCTGCATGGACAAAGGTCGCAAGTGACGCGATGTTTCTACAAAATTTGCAGATTCCTTCGGCGACGAGCCTAAATAAACCGGCTGCCAAAGGAACGTTCAGAGCTTAACCACCGGCCGACCGAACCGGACGTGTATCTATTTTTAAGAGTACATCTGTAGCGCGCTAGCAAGAGGGTTAAGTCAATAAGACTCCTTTCTTAAATAAAACTAAATTTTTATTAAAACCTTTACCGCCACTACTGTCTCGTTTAACGATCCCACAACAGTGCACACAATGCCATTCGTTGGTGAGAAAAAATATCTCAGAGCTATCTGAGTATATTCTTCCACAAACCGATCATGCATCAGCATTTCGCCTCCTAGAAGGGTTAGAAATAAGGATTGAGGTGAATTTTCAAGGATTTCGTACACAATGCCATTTGTTGGTAGGGAGAAAATATTTCAAAGCTATTAAAATGTATTCTTCGAGAAACCGATATTCCTTCAGCAAGTTGCTTTCTAAGAGGGTTGAAAATAAGGGTTGGCGAGGATTTGTACAGATTTCTGTGCCCTTAATGCGATTCGTTGGAATGAACAGAATATTTCTGGGCTTTATGAAAAGATTTCAAAAGGAGCCGATGTTTCTCCAGCATTTTACCCTCTGAGAAGGAAATTAGGGGTTGGGGGTGATTACTGGTTGGTTTTATGCACTCAATGCCAATCATTGGAGGACAAAATATTATTATTAATCAAACGATTTTCTAATGCTACTCACGGTACACAATTTTCTTTGGAAAATTCGAAATGAACGAAAAATTTTCTATGATTTCTTTCAACTAAAATAATTCTTGAAGAGAAAGAGAGCGAAAATCCCATTTTTTATATTGAAAATGGATTTTCAATAGGTCTATTCTCTACTCTTACGCTCCAAGTCTCAAATTTTATTATTTCAAGCATAATGTCTCTTCAGATAAAGTCTACGATTCACGAAAACCAAAACAAACTATCCTAATCTCTGATTTCACATTTTTTAGAGGGGTACAATCTGAAGGAACATCAACTTCAAGGGAAATCCCCCGTTCAAGCTCCGGTAATATTTTGTTCTCTCCAACGATTGGCATCGAGTGCACAAAACCAACTAGTAGTCACCTCCAACCCCTAATTTCCTTCTTCTCAGAGGGTAAAATGCTGGAGAAACATCAGCTCCTTTTGAAATCTTTTCATAAAGCTCAGAAATATTCTGTTCATTCCAACGAATCGCATTAAGGGCACAAAAATCTGTACAAATCCTCGCCAACCTTTATTTTCAACCCTCTTAGAAAGCAACTTGCTGAAGGAATATCGGTTTCTCGAAGAATACATTTTAATAGCTTTGAAATATTTTCTCCCTACCAACAAATGGCATTGTGTACAAAATCCTTGAAAATTCACCTCAATCCTTATTTCTAACCTTTCTAGGAGGCGAAATGCTGATGCATGATCGGTTTGTGGAAGAATATACTCAGATAGCTCTGAGATATTTTTTTCTCACCAACAAATGGCATGGTGTACACGAAAACTTGGAAAATTAACACCCGCGGAGCACATCCCGCGACGTGGTAGACCAAAATCAGCGACACATTTCGATAAAAGTTTGGATGTAATGCAATCATTTGTAGAAAATCCTAATTCTTCGATAAGGAAAGTAGCACAGGCGACTGAAGTTAGTATATTTTCCATTGATAAAATTATAATGAAAGAAAAATCCTTTGGCATCCTTTCAAAATAAAATTTATTCAGAAGCTAGCGGAATGTGATTTCGATAGAAGAAATGAGATTTACCATGAAATGATGTGTTAATGCGGTAATGATAATACTTTTCTTGATAATATCATATTTTCCAATGAAGCTTCTTTCGAATTAAATGGAACAGTAAATCGTCAGAATTGCCGCTATTGGAGTGACGAGAACCCTCACTGGATGCGTGATCTCCACACACAGTATCCCCAAAAACTGAACGTATGGGCAGGTTTTTGCGAACGTAGTATTATCGGGCCCTTGTTTATCGAAGGAAATTTAAATGCAAACACTTATCTAGATTTATTGCGAAATCAAATAATTCCGGCTATTGACAATTTATTTGATGAAAATATACAAATTATTTAGTTTCAACAAGATGATGCACCGCCACACTATGCAGTAATAGTGCGCCAATTTTTAACTGATACTGTTCCAAACCGATGGATAGGAAGACATGGAGAAATAGAGTGGCCCTCTAGATCACCAGATCTTCCTCCATTGGACTACTTTTTATGGGGATATGTTAAAAACAATGTATACGCAACGAAACCTGCTAACTTGGCAGACCTTAGGGAACGCATACTACAAGTAAATCTTATCTCACCAGAAATGAGACGTAACGTTTTAAATGAATTTCATCTACGATTAGGTCATTGTCAAGCAGCAGACGGAAGACAATTTGAACACTTAATTCAGTAAAAATTCGTCTACATATACATGCGCGCGCGCTCACACACACACACACACACACACACACACACACACACACACACACGCGCGCGCGCGCGCGCGCGCGCGCACACGCACACACGCACACACGCACACGCACACACACACACACACACACACACATACACATGCGCGCGCACATACAGGGGTGTAAAGCCCGACCATGTAACCTCCACGCGGTACATCCTGGGTGATACAGGGTGTCCCAAAATTCACGCAAGAAATAATTTTGATAGAAAACACAGGTTTATAATTAAAAATTGTAAATTTTTTATTGATTCATAAAGTATACAGTATAGGTTTACCAGATATGTAAATATGAAACCGGAATTTTTGCATAGAAAATACACGTTTATTGTATGAAAATGAAAAAAAAAAATTTTGTTCGAAGTATTGCCCATCGCAAGCTATACATTTTTCCCACCTGTCTGACAATTTGTGGATGCTACGCCAAAAAAAACTGTTGCTCTTTTGAGGCAAACCAGTTATCGAGACATTTTCGTACATTTTCGTAAGAAGTGAAGCGCTGCTCAGCAAGTGCGTGTCCCATCGATGCAAATAAGTAGTAATCGGACGGAGGCAAGTCTGGTGAGCAAGCCGCATGCGAAAGTATTTTCTAACTAAACGCCTCAATCATTTCCTTGACCAGTTTTGCTGTGTGTGATGGTGCATTATCATGAAGCAAAATCACTTTGTGTTGCCTTTTTTGATATTCTGGTTGTTTTTCACGCAAAGCTTGATTCAAATCGATTATTTGTTGTCGGTAGCGTTCAGTATGAACGGTTTCGCCAGGTTTTAGTAGCTCATAATAGATCACACCCTTCTGATCCCACTAAACACAGAGCATTGTCTTTCGTCTATAGCGATTTGGCCTTGCAGTCGATGTCGATGGTTCACCTGGAGTTACCCATGATCTTTTTGATTTGACCATGACTGACGCTTAGGATTCTCAAAATATATCCACTTTTCATCGCCAGTCACAATTCGACGGAGAAATGACTTTCTTTTGTATCTGGCGAGTAGCATTTCGCAAGTGGTTTTTCGGTTTTCCTGCTGTCTTTCATTCAGTTCATGTAGAACCCATTTTCCCCATTTTCTTTTGGATCTTTCCCATGGCTTTCAAACGTATGGAGACGGCTTCTCGTGTCACATTTAATTGATCCGCGAATTGTTGTTGCGTTTGAGCGTCATCCTCACCCAACGATGCTTGCAATTCGCTGTTCAAACTTTTTCGGTAGTCTTCCACGTTTTTCGTTTCTCACGTCAAAATCGCCACGTTTGAATTTTTTAAACCACTCAAAGCACTGTGATTTACCAAGAATATGCTCACCGTAAGCTTCGACAAGCATTCGATGCGATTCTGCAGCAGCTTTCTTCAAATAGTAACAGAAAATCAACGCTGTCCGCAAATCGTAGCTTCCAGGCACAACATTCGACATTTTCAACGCTATTACAAACTATGCTGTTGTATGAAACTTGTATTGTTGTGAGTTGAAAATCTTTGTCAGATGTCAACAAATAGAAATGGCACCAATGATGCGGTTTGACGGTAACAGCATTGACAGCTAGGGCCATCTATGGGCAAATTCCGGTTTCATATTTATAGACCTGGTATGTATGTAGTTATGTAGTATAGGGTTATGTATGGAATAGCATATCGGATAAATGGCCTCTACGACTTTGCTGGCACATATGCACTCTTTTGCTGAAATTTTCCATGACCGTTTTGCATAAATGTGGCTGAATTTCGTTGATATATAGCGCTCAATTTCCTCCTTCAAGACGTGGGTGGTCGTGAGTTTGTTGGCATAAACCTTAGACTTCAAAAAATCCTAAAGAAAAAAGTCCAACGGCGTTAAATCGCATGATCTGGGCGGCCAAATCTGATCACCAAAACGGGAAATTACACGACCAGGAAATGACTCATGCAGTAATTGAATTGTTTCTCGGGCTGTATGGTATGTGGCACTGTCTTGTTGAAATCACATGTCGTCCACATCCATATCTTGCAATTTAGACACAAAAAACTGGTTTATCATGTCGCGATAGCGAGCACCATTAACTGTTATTGCCTGACCAGCCGCATTTTCGAAGAAGAATAGTCCGATGATGCCTCCAGCCGCCAAAATCCGCACCAAACAGTGACACGTTGTGGATGCATTTATTTCTCAACAATCACTCGTGGATTTTCTGAACCCCAAATGCGACAATTTTGTCGATTAACCAAACCATCAAGATGAAAATGAGCCTTTTCGCTGAAGATGATTTTATTCGAAAAATCAGCATCCTCTTGTTGTTGTTCCATAATCCATTCAACGAACTCTCTTCGCTGTGCATGGTCAGTTTAAAAACCCTAAACTGTCAGCTGTCACGCTGTCTTTTTTTCGTTGGCAACACTTTACCGCACAAATGGCGCAAAATTTAAATCTTGCGTAAATTTTGAAACACCCTTTACTAATGCTAGCGGCACCGTAAATTCTAAAGCTCATAACTCAGACAATTCTCAACAAAAATAGGTCATCAAGTAGTATTTTGGTTACGTCTCACTGTCATCTTTAACACTATGTGATAAAAATAAGGTGTTCTATTTAAAAAAAAATCATGTTGGCCTTGAGTTCGCATTGACCCCTCCACTCAAGGTCAAATGGATATGATCACTCAATAGAACTTTTAAAACTCTACAACTTTAGTTCAAAACATTTTTCTCAGAAATGTTTCGTTTTCGAGGTATTTGACCGTTTCCAGACTCTTCTAACACCCTGTATGTATACAGGGTGTCTCAGAACTTTGGGACACGGGTTCCGTAGGGACATAGAGCAAAGTAAGAGGAACAAAAAAGTCCTGTACCATAATGTGAAAATCGTAATAGCTTTTTAGTAATAACCGCGTAAAGTTTGGCGTTTTCCACACCCATCGCGGCCTATAGACGCTCCGCGGCAAACTGTGTGCGTAGGGGCTAAGCGATAACGCCGCTCGCGCTGATCGTCGCGCAGCGTCAAAGCGCCAAGACGCCATCGTGACAGTCAGCGCGAGACGCGTTATCGCTCAGTCCCTACGCATACAGCTTGTCGCGGAGCATCTACAAGGTGGTTGATTATAAGTTGTCAATCCGAAATGTGAAGGTAGATTTGGTTAAGATAAACATAAAAGTCCCATACGGTTTTGCGAGATTCGCAATAATTATCGAGTTATTAATGACAGAAATCTGAGGAATGGAAGCGCGTCGACATAGATAATTGGAGAAGCGTTGCAGCTGCTTAGGCCGTAGCGCGGCCCAGTTGATCTAGAAACTGTTGCCGGTGCGCGGCGAGGGGAAAGACAATGCGCTGCTATTCGTTGTTTTATCTCGCCGGACCTACGTCTCGCCGCACGCCGCCAACAGTTGCTGGGTCGAGTGGGCTGCGTTGTGGCCTGAGTAGGTGCAACACTTCTCCAATCATCTATGTCGGCGCGCTCCCGTTCCTCAGATTTCTGTCATTAATAACTCGATAATTATTGCGAATAATTATCGCAAAACGGTATGGGACTTTTATGTTTATCTTAACCCAATCTACCTTCACATTTCGGGTTGGCAACTTATAATCAACCACCCTGTATATAAAGCATTATTGCATACACATTATATTACAAATGTTGCTGCAATGTTACACTGCAATGCAATACTGCAATAATGCAATGTTATACTGTAATATTTCATTGCAATATTGCTGCAAGCGGACATTTTACCTTTGCTGCAAGATTGCAGCAACATTTCGCATCGTTTCTGCAATGTTGCAATCTTGCAAAACAACGTTGCTGCAATGTTGCTGCAACGGTGCTGTGCTGTATGGGTGTTCGACCTATTTTTGTATGCTGTCATATGAGGTGAAGCGCTCTCCAGTAAGTGCCGACTGCATCGACCGGAACAAATGATAGTCTGAAGGGGCAATGTCTGGTGAATACGGCGGGTGAGGTAGGGCCTCCCATTTCATCCCTTCTAGGTATGTCCGGACGGGTTGACCAACATGTGGCCTAGCGTTGTCGTGCTGCAAAATCAGCTTCTCGTGTCTATCGCACCATTTCGGCCGTTTTTCTTGAATAGCTTGTTTCAAACGCATTAGTTGAAGTCGGTAAACGTTGGGAATTGATAGTTTCGGACGGTTTCAGCAGCTCGTAGTAGACTACACCCCGCATATCCCACCAGATACAGAGCATGATCTTTGACCCGTGAATATTGCGCTTTGGCGTTGATGGACCTGGTTCACCTGGCTTCACCCATGCCAGTTTACGTTTAGGATTGTCGTAATGAATCCATTTTTCATCGCCAGTGATGATCCGATGCAAAAAACTCTTTCTTTCTTGTCGTTGAAGCAACATTTCGTACGTGACCAAGCGCCTTTCAATGTCCCTTTCCTTCAACTCGTGTGGTACCCAATTTCCTGCCTTCTGAACCATTCCCAGCGCATGTAGGCGTTTTCCAACGGTGGGTCGATCAACATCCAATGCTGCAGACAATTCTTCAAGTGTCTGACATGGATCAATATCAAGCAATTTCTCAAGTTCCTCATTTTGGAACTTTTTTGGGGCACCATCGCGTTCTTTGTCGTTGACATCGAAATCACCACTTTTGAAGCGTTGGAACCAATATCTGCAAGTTGGCTCCGATGGAGCATGGTCGCCGTAAATATCCACAAGCAAACGGCACGTTTCCGCAGCACTTTTCTTCAAAAGATAGTAGTGGAGAAGAACTTCCCGCAAATGCTGCTTTTTTGGAACAAATTCCAACATTTTCGATGCGATATGAATACTTGCTGTTTGCACTCCAAACAAAAACCTTATACTGCGTTTAAGAGCTTACATATACACCTTTTAAATCCATGTATCGAAAGGTTAGAAAAGATGCAAGCGATACTATTAATGCCATCTATGGGGAAACGATTAAAACTTATTCCCACACCCAATAGAAAAAACGGCGCCAAATTTAAAATGAAAATCGCAATTGTTTTTGCACCAATCTAATATATATTTGAATTCGGCATAAAATAAAATTTTATATCGTCGTAAAAAATTGTAACATGCTCAACGAAAATGTTGAAATAAGTTGTTGAAAAATACATTTCTCAAGCAATTTTAAACACTGTTATAAAGTATATTTAAAATCATAAAACTTTCAATCATTATATTTTCTCCTGTTTCTCATCATTCGGACTATTTATTCAGAAAAAAACTGTTTTAACTTATTAACGCCCAAAAGTCCTAAAATATTAGCTTTACTTTGCAACTATATTTTATTATTTACTGTAGAGAAACATATTATATAAGGTTGGAATAGCATTTCTTTATGTTTTCGGGGTCGTTCTACAAGATTCCGGCATTAGAATTCGTTTAGATTCACAATAAAATCCAATATGGTGGAATTTTTGGAAAAAAGTCATGAAAAATCGACAATTTTATTTTTTATAAGCTTGATTTCGTATCAAAAACGTTACTTTGATACAGATACAAGTGTCACATCTTGTCTAAAAAATATTGAACTTTCAAGGTATGCATTGGTGAAAATATGAATTTAAGATGGCTGCCTCAAAATGGTGGTTTGAGCGAAAAAACTTAAAAAATAATGTATTTTTAGAATAACTTTGCAAAATCCTAGTATTTAGCATCAATTTAGTATCCAGGTACTGATTTTAGGATATTTGCTGACAACTAATTCATATTAGAGAATTTCAAAATGGCGGATCCAAAATGGCAACTAAAAGGTACGAATAATCGTGAAAATTTCCAGATTTTCATGAATTTTCTTTTATTATTTTCATATTCATGAATTATTCTCGAGACGTACACACGCACACATACAAGGTGAGTAATTATAAACTTACAAACTTTATAAAAAACATAAAAAACATCGAGAGATAAGTACACACAACGGACGGGAAAAAATTGGAATCGACTACATAAAGTTTTGAGAAAAATTATTAAATAAATGAAGGAATAAATGTGCAGTGGTCGGACATCACGGTCCTGCTACTCCACATAGCTTGGACCGGATTGACAGGCAATAACGGCGCGCGCCGGTTCGCTGTTTTTGCCTGCTAATCCGGTCCAAGCCGTGCGGCGTAGCATGCCTGCGATGCCCACAACGCATGCCCATTGAGCGTTTATTCGTTCATTTATTTAACAATTTTTCTCAAAACTTTACGTAGTCAATTTTTATTTTTTCTCGTCCGTTGTACTTATCTCGATGTTTCTTACGCTTTTTATAAAGTTTGTAAGTTTATAATTACCCACCCTGTATATATTCGTGTGTACGTCCCAAAAATAATTCATGAATATGAAAATAATAGAAGAAAATTCATGAAAATCTGGAAATTTTCACGATTATTCGTGAACATTTCCAGATTTTTAATCGCTTTTAGTCGCCATTTTGGATCCGCCATTTTGAAATTCTGTAATATGAATCAGTTGTCAGCAAATATCCTAAAATCAGTATCCTAGATACTAAATTGATGCTAAATACTAGGATTTCGCAAAGTTATTCTAAAAATACATTATTTTTTAAGTTTTTTTCGCTCAAACCATCATTTTGAGGCAGCCATCTTAAATTCACATTTTCACTAATGCATACCTTGAAAGTTCAACATTTTTTAGGCAAGATGTGACACTTGTATCTATATCAAAGTAACGTTTTTGTTACGAAATCAAGCTTATAAAAATAAAATTGTCGATTTTTCACTTTTTTTCCAAAAATTCCGCCATATTGGATTTTTTTGTGAATCTAAACGAATTCTGATGCCGGAATCTAGAATTCGAAAACATAAGGAAATGCTATTCCAACCTTATATAATGTTTCTCTACAACAAATAATAAAATACAGTTGCAAAATAAGGCTAATATTTTAGGACTTTTGGGCGTTAATGGGTTAATTCAAAAAGATATTTCACCTCTCAAACTTGCGTAGAAGCACTTATAAAAAAGTTTTTTATTTTCTAGATTTCAACATATTACAAGCTCGTTAAAATCTGAGAGGAACACTGTTGTCTCCATTATTTTAAATTTCTTTGTTAGTATATTTATAAAACATATATGAATTATCATTCATTTTCGAGAATAATTCTTAGCATTACAATTTTTTTATGATTACAGTATTGAAAATAAATCGAAATGAATCTAAATTTAATATTTCAATAATAAATAATAAATAGTTATACACATGTACAGGGTATCCCATTTTAAAAAACGTACTCGACAATTCCTCATTTTTTAAAATGGAAAGCGCCATTTTTTATTATGTCATTTTTTTCTATCAATTAATTTGAACAACTTTTGTTTGAAACATTTTTTTAGCTAATTTTTGAAATACCTAAGAAAAACTCTGAACTATTTTTTGATATTTAACTTACGATATCTTGCGAACTATTTGTCAGAAGAAAAAATGCTATTAGACTTTTTTACCCTACTTGGTCTCAAGAATATATTGTTACAATAGCACCCTGTCTTTTGTTAATTTGATGATTTTGAAATTACCAAAAGTCGATAAGTTAACAACAGTTAGGGAACTATTGTAACAATATGTTCTTGAGACCAAATAGAGTAAAAATGTCTAGTATCATTTTTTCTTCTGATAAATAGTTAGCAAGATATTGTAAATTAAGTATTGGAAAAGTTATCAAGTTTTTCTTAAATATTTCGAAACATTATGGTAAATATGTTTAACATAACATATTTGCCATAATATGGTATATATATTTAACATAACATATTTACTATAATATGGTAAATATGTTTAAAAATAACAGGTAAATAAAAAAATGTTTCAGAAAAAAGTTCAAATTAATTGGTGGAAAAAGATGATATAATAAAAAATGGCGCTTTCCATTTAAAAAAGTTTAGTTGACCTTGACCTGACCTTGAAAATCGACTTCAAGGTCGCCAATCGATGGCCCCTAGTGACTCCTGCAACTTTTATTCGAAACATTTTTGCTGAAAATGCATCTTCGTTGAAGAATTATCGAGGTGCATTTTTTAAAAATGGGACATCCATATAAGATGCCTGATGCAACGTATACATTCGTTTAGTGTCAATAGAAATCATCACACAAATTGGGAAGTTCAACAGAAATTTATCATTTTATAAACAGCCACGATAATTCCTTTACAAAAAAACACTCAAATATTGAGTATCTATACTCAATTATACGAATTTATTCTCAAATGTGGGTATATACACTCAAATTTGTATACATTCACATTTAAGAGTAAATTCGAATAATTGAATATAGATATTCAATATTTGAATGTTTTTTCCGTAAGGGTTATTTAAAATATTAATTAACCCTTTGAAGCACGAATTTTTCTATGCAACAATAAAAGAAACTGATTATGTAAGTAAGTAAGTAAATAAGTAAGTAATCTTTATTGCCTCCCCTTGGGGTTACAATTCTTATCCTAACTTTTACATTTCCTCTCGCTTTCTTATCTCTTATATACTAATCACTCGAGAGAGGGAGGAGCTCCTCACACACATATCACTCTTCTCCATTCTCTCCCCCTCTCTCACTCTCCACTCCTTTCTTCTCATCCCATGACCTCCGTTTCCGATGCTCCTTCTATCTCCCTCCATCTCCACCTCCCTCCTCCTTCCTTTCCCCTCCTCCTCCCTCCTCTCCTCCTCACCACTTTTCCACTTCCTTCATCCATTTCTCCCCTTTTCCCTCCTCTCCTAGCACCTCCCTCTCCATCTCCTGCCATCCCCTTCTTCCCCCCATCCTGTGCACTCCTCCCATATATGCTTCCATGTTTCTTCCCTTCTCCCACACATCCTGCATCTCCTCTTTTCCTCCTCCTCCCAATACCTTCCTCCTCTTAACTCACATCCCATCCTGAATCTCGCTATCCTCCTCCATCTTTTCTCTCCCCACCCCCTTTTCAAATATTCTGGTACCCCCCTTCCCTTCACCCTTCCATATCCGTCATTATATCTTGATTCTCTTATTTTTTTCCATCTTTCCTCCTCCTATCTTCTCCTTTCTCTCATCCTTATTTCCTCTTACTTTATCTCCCCTCCTCCCTTCCTTAGCTCCTCCACTTCTTCTATTTTCCATCCCCTTTCCTCAAAAAATCTTCTCCTTTCTTCTTCCCATTTCCCCAGTTCCTTTCCTCTCCTTGCTCTGTTCCTCATCGCCATCCAGCACCTTCTTGCTATCTCTCCTCCCTTCCCTTCCTCCAGTCTCTTCTCATATCCCCATGCTCTCATTCCCGCTCTGCTTCTCATTAATTCTTCTCATTAATTCCCTCTGCATCTCCTCTCTTATTATATCCCTGGGGTCCACCTCTCTATCCCCAATATCCATCTTAAATATCTTTCCTGTAGCTCCTCTATTCTTCTCCTCTCTTTCCATCCCCATATCTCTACCCCGTAATTTATCACCGACCACACACACCAATTTGTCGAACAACCATACCCTTCTACCCCAGTTCTTTCCAAACTTCCTCTTTCCTATCTCCCATACTTGTCTCATTACCTTCGCTCGTTTCTTTACCCTATCCTTGATCTGTTCCTCTTGCCCCCTGTTCCTCCTCATCACGTGTCCTAAATATTTATATTCCTTTACTTCCTCTATCCTCTTCCCCTTCCGTCTCTAATCCACTTTCTTCCATTTTCCACCACGTTTCCTACACCTCATTATTTTCGTTTTCTCTATATTTATTTCCAGTCCCTTTTTTTCTAAGTATCCCTCCAGTTTCCCCATCATTCCCTTCATCCCCCCTCATCCTCTGCCAATACTGCCAGATCATCCGCATATGTCAACTTGTATACTTTCTCTTTCCCCAGCCTTACCCCCCCCCCAACCTCCCTTCCTCTATTCCTCATCTATATCCGCAATTAATAGTGTGAATAATATCGGGCTTAACGGGCATCCTTGCCTCACCCCCTCCCTGTCCAAAATTTCTCCCCCTTCCTCCCCCTACTCTCACTCTACTCCTTGTCTCCCCTAACACCTCCTCACATCTTATCAGCTCTTCCCTCACTCCCCTTTCCCTCATTGCTCTTCCTAATATCCCCCTATCCACTGCATCAAATGCTGCCCTAAGATTCACAAACAGTATTATCATTCTTTTTTCTCTCTTTTCCATCTGCCTATTTATTAGATAGTTTAATGTATACACATTATCTATCGTCCCTCTTCCCTTTCTGAATCCCGCCTGACTCTCTAGTAAAATCCTTTTCCTTTCCATTTCCTCTCTCATTCTCTCCGCTAGCACCGCCGTGTACACTTTGTACGCTGTTTGCGTCAACGTCACCCCTCTGTATTCCTCCACCCTTTTTCCTTCCCCTTTCTTCACTATCGGCACTACGATTGCGTCACTCCATTCCTCCGGCCACCTCTCCGCCTCCCACACCCTTTCACATATCTCCCCCAACCATCTTTGTACCTCCTGCCCCCTGTACTTCCACACCTCACTTGGAATTCCGTCTCCTCCTACCGCTTTCCCATCTTTTAATCTCTTTATCACCCTCCCTACCTCCTCTTGCTCCAGTCTTTCTTCCCCATCCTCCTCCCCTACTCTATTTATTTCACTCCGCTTCTGCCAGTATTCTCCTGAAGTACTCCTCCCATTCTTTCATTTTAATCTCCTCATTCACTCCCCTCCTCCTCTTCCTCCTTTCCCTATTTATCACCTTCCATACCTGCTGTTCTGTCCTAATCTCCCCTACCTCCTTTTCCCATCTCTCTCTTTGTTCCCTCTTCTTCTCCTCACATATCCTCTTGTACCTTGGTCTCTCTTCCTTATCTCTCTCCCTCTCCCCCCTTTCTTCTCCATTCCCTCATCTCCCCCCTCATTCTCCTTTTCGCCTCCCTACATTCTCCATCCCACCATCCTCCCCCCTTATCATTCTCTTTTCCTCTACCCAGTCCTCTCATCGTCTGCTTTATCTCTCCCTCTAAATTCCTCCATTCCTCCTGTACTCTCTCTTCCCTTCCCCTTTTTCTCCTGAATTTTTCTCCAAACCCTTCTACCTCCTTCCTTGTTCATCTACTTTTTCCTCCCCTCCCCCTCTTCCCTTTTCCACTCGCCCCCCCTATCCATACCACTACCGGCTGATGGTCCGATTCCACTCTCTCTCCCACTTCCATACTCTTTACCCCTTCCACCGTCTCTATGTTCCCAATCACATAATTTATCACTGACATCCCCCTTCCTCCTACATATATCCATTCCCCTTCCTCATCCCCGCTTACATTTCCATTTAGAATCCACCATCCTCTCTCTCCCAAAAATTCGCATAGCCTTCTTCCCTTCTTATATACTTTTCTATCCTTCGAATTCCTACTCCCTTCTTCTCCTCCCTTCTCTTCTTCCCCTCCCTCCCTCCCTGTTCTCACGTTCCAATCTCCTCCTATTACCATCTTTCCTTCCCCCTCTCCCTCCTTCATCCATTTCTTCATCCTCTCCATCTTTTCTGCTATATCTCCATTTACATATACCCCCACTACTCTCTACCATTCCCTCCCCAGCCTCACCTTTCTAACTATTATTCCTTCCATCTCCTCCTCTTCCTCTCTCCTCATCTCTATTCCCTCTCTCACTCCTACCACCATTCTCCCCATCGCTCTTCCCTTCCTATTTCTTCTCCTCGCTTCCTGGCATTCCCACCTGTACCCCTTCGACAACCTCCTTTTTATCCCTTCCCATCTATCCATGTCTCACACAGTATCATCATATCCCATCCTCCTAATTCCTCCCAAAAATCCCCATCCTTATTTCCCAGCCCCGCCACGTTCCAAAAAGCCACCTTATATACTTTTCCCACTTCCTCTCTCCTTCTCCCCCCTCCGTCTCACCCCCTCCTAGTTTCCCTCCCTTTCCCACCACTTCTCTCTTATTTCATCCCATCTCTGCATTCTCCCATTCACCCACATCCTCATATACCCTACCTGTACATTCTTACCCTTACTTCACTCTACTTCTGCCTCTCTTTCTATCCTCCATTTTGTCTTCCTCTCTTCTGCTGTTAAATTATCTTCTATCCTTTCCCTTCTTCCTTTCAGTTTCTTCTTTGCCTCCATCACTTTCTTCTACACTTCCTAATTTTACTAGTACCACCCCTTCCCCTTTTTTCTCCTCCTTCTCTATCCTCTTTACTTCTCTCATTTCCACCTCTAGCTCCAACTTCCGCCATACCTCCTCCACTCCTTTCTCCCCTATCTAATTGAAGAAGATACAAGTGATTACAGGCCTTCAATATAATCTCCTCCTTTATCAATGCACGCTTGCCAGCGGCGCGGAAGTGCTTGAATTCCGTTCAGCATCCCGTTCTTATTGAGCATCCGAATTTGTCGGGTCACTTCTCTTCGGAGCACTTCCAGCGTCGGAAAACACACCCTCCGAAGGGGTTCCTTCATCTTAGGAAAGAGATCGAAGTCAGGTGGGTTCAGATCAGGACTATAAGCTGAGTGGCGGAGCCGTTCCCAGCCGTATTTTTCGAGAAGTTCGATGACCGGTGCACCGATGTGCGGGCGTGCATTATCGTGCAAAATCAACACATCACTTTGCAACATTCCTGGACGCAGTTTACGGATTTTTGGGCGCAAGACATTCTGAAGAAAATTCCCGGTCTTCGTCGAGCAACGTTGCAATGATTGAAGCGTTTGTGTTGTCAGCTGTTACAGTAGACGGCCGCCCCGCGCGCGGATCGTCTTCGATGCTTGTTCGACCTTCACGAAACTTCGTGTGCCACCTCTGTACTGTGCTACGATTCACAATAAACCTTCCACACGCTTTTTTTTAACGCGGCATGAATTTCGGGCACTTTTTTACCGCGCACTGTTTCGATGCGAATATACGCACGTTGCTCTGTTGCTGAAATCCGACCCGACGGACTGTTCTCGTTGTCTTTCCGAATTTTTGGCATTTTCCCTTTAAACGAATCCTATTACCATATGATACCAACGTGCTCTTGAGACTTCAGTCTACACACTGACGCTTCGATCAGCTGTCTACGTTGCCTACAACGCCCGCTAGAGCGTGCTGTGCATTACTTTTGGGACAACCCTCGTAGTTTCCTATACTTCCCATGCTACTTGTACTGTCCCTTCTTAACCTTTCCGTATTTGTCGGTCTTCCCCTCCTTTTTTCCATCCTACCCTTCCCCCTCTGTTCCTTCCCCCTCCTCCTTCTTTCCTCCTCCATCCTCTCACCCTTCCTCCCCCCTCAGCCTTTATCTTCCTTTTCTTCAAATTCCCCGCTTCTTTCTCTTAATTCCCCTTTCCGTCACCAGTCCGCACCACCTCTTTCATTCGCTCACCTCTCTCTGTTTCCTAACCTCATCTACCCACTCATTTCTTTAGCCCTATATTATTTTTCCTCCACCTTCCCCTTCCCTATACTTATTCTCCCCTGTCCCAACTCCTCCTCCACCACACCCTTCGCCCTTCTTCACTCCTCCACCCTCACTGTTTCCCTCCGAAATCCTCGCTCACTTTCTGCCCTGTCACACCCAGCACATAATCCTTCGTCGCCGGAAACAGAAGTCGCATCAGAAACTGATTATGTATATAGAGGTTTTCTGGGTCGCTGATTATGAATCCGGAGTCAAAATTTAAAAATTCAAAATGGCGGATTCAATATGGCGACTCCAAATGGCTAACTTCGATATGATATTATGGATATGTATCAAACTCAATATATATATGTTTTTTGATCATAGATGACAAATACAGAGTCGAAATTAAAAAATTTTTAATGGCAGAGCCAATATAGCGACTTCAAATGGTTAACTTTGATATGATACTATGGATTTTAATTTCGGAAATCTGATAACAAATTCGTGATCAGTGATCCAAAAAACCTCCATGTACCTATTTCTATCGAAATCGAAGGATTTTGAACATTTCTGTCCGCCATATTGTATCCATCATTTTGAATTTCGGCAATCTGATAACAAATTCGTAATAGGCGACCCAAAAAACCTTCATGTATCTATTTCTATCGAAATCGAAGGATTTTGAACATTTCTGTCCACCATATTGGATCCGCCATTTTGAATTTCGAAATTCTGACTCCAGTAATGGGCGATCTCGAAAACTCCATCAATCAATTGTCACCCATATAGCTATAATTGTTCTCTCTGACACGAGTTTTTTGTACAAAAGACACTGTTTTTTGCATTTAAATATTTATATAAACGATTTATGAGAATTACACATTACAACATATTTAACATTAGGTGTGTGAATTAATTCGGTCCGTTTTATTCCAAAAAAAAAAAAAGACTTTAGTATGGAAAAACATGAAAAAGTACACTAATCAAAGTATTTGCCATTGCTTGCTATTATTTCTTTCCATCTGTCTGGCAGTTGTTGCATTCTGTGACGGAAAAACGACTCGTCCTTCGAAGTGATCCATTCATTGAGCCATTTCTCTATTTCTTCATAATTGTTGAAGTGCTGGTCTGAAAGCCCGTGTGCCATCGATCTGAATAAGTGATAATCGGATGCAGCAATGTCTGGTGAATATGACGGGTGAGGTAAATGGTCCCAGCCAAGTGCTTCCAAGGTGACCTTTACAATCTTTCCAACATGTGACCGAGCGTTATTGTACTGGAAGATCACTTTGTTGTGTCTCTTTGCATATTCCGGCCGCTTATTCTTCAATGCGTTGTTTAGACGGATCAATTGTTGTTGGTAAAGTTCGGCAGTGATGGTTTGCCTCAGTTTTAATAGTTCATGATACACTACATCTTTCTGGTCCCACTTTATACAAAGTATTACTTTCTTGCCGTGAATATTCCGCTTTCGTATCGATGTGGATGGTTTTCCTGGATCGCTAATGAATTTTCTTCATTTGAGATTATCGAAATATATCCACTTTTCGTCTCCAGTCACAATACATGCAAAAAACCTTTTCTTTTTTGCCTGGCAAGCAAGATTTCAGACATGGCTTTTCGCCTCTCGATGTCTCTTTCTTTCAGTTCGTATGGCACCCATCTTCTGTCTTTGTAAATCTTTCCCATGGCTGCCAAACGTACAGAAATTGTTGATCGATCAACATTCAACAATTGCGCGAGCTCATGTTGCGATTGACACGAATCTTCATCGATTAGCGCCTGCAATTTCTCGTCCTCGAACTTCTTCGGCTGACTTGGACGAGGTTTGTCATCGACACTGAAATCATCACTTTTGAAAGGTCGAAACCATTCTCTGCATGATTTATCGGTGGGAAGCACTTTCACCATAAGCTTCTACGAGGATTCGATAAGCTTCAGCGGCTGTTTTCTTCAAATGAAAACAGAAAATGAGAACTTCCCGGAAATGCTTTTTTGGCTCAAATTTCGACATTTTCGAATCAGATAAACACGATGTTTTATTGTTACAAACCCAACCGTTTATCAACTAAATATTATCGCCAGATATCAAAACTAAAAAATAAAGCCTTTTGCAGACATTAGAGGTTAGAAAATTACATAATACAGCAATTGACCGCCAGATGGATCGAATTAATTCATACACCTAATAACATAATACTCGAATCAAAACCCAAAATACAGCAAGAAAATCGAATATTTTATACCTGAAAAACGATAAAATAAAATGAAACAAAAAAGGTGGCACTCTAGAGTGCCGCTGTGCTTCAAAGGGTTAAAGAAAACTTGCGAAAATGAGTGATCAGATATGACAAAATCTTTACATAGACTTTATTTAGGCAGTCTTTTACCAAATTGCCAACGAATTCAGACATCAGATAAGTTTGTCAAAAGAGCATGTCTTACCTTATTATTTTTATTTTCTCGCTAATTATCTTTAATTAATATCTCAATAATTATCATGGCTCTTTAAAATATAAAGAATTCTTTTAATAGGTGTTTAACAATATCAATTTTAAATCATTAAAGTAATATTTATGATATTCGTACTTGAAGAGTTCGAGAAAATTAACGAAAGCGTTAAGCGATCAAGAAATGTGTGTACAAGTTTTCATGACACTACAAATGTTCGTAACAGTAAGTTCGTAACAGAGAGTTCGTAACATAAAGTGAAATAATGCTTCGACATTAATCAGAAGTTGGTTGTGTCATCTGTATATCATGAACATAATCTTTTTGATAGATAATTTTATGTGTTTGGCGCGCTACAATTATACCATGTATAATAGGTATAATATATATGTATAATAGCAAATTGTATATAGATAGAGATAGAACTTATTAAATTGAATAAATAATCTTTTCATCATTTTAGAACTGCAATAATTATAGAGATATTAATTCTAAAAAATTGAAAAATAAGTACGCATGACGTAAAAAGGCGTGCTGTGTAGAGCAGTTAAAAAAGATATTTTCAGCATACTAACTACCTTCTAACAATAAATATCATCTGGCTGCAAAAAGCGAGTTAATAGTTGCAAACAATAAATGACAACATCCAAAATTGTACGCTTTATCTTGGATAGTTCCCTTATATTCATTATTGCTAAGAGACAATAAATCCAAGATATCTTTCAGACTTCTGTACAAAGTTTGTTTCACCACATTACACATGTTTCTCACATCATTTACTGATTTTCTTTAATTAAGATTCCAATAGTTATTGTACTTATTTGCAAAATTATAAAGTTTTTTTTAGTTTAATGAATTTTATTTATGGACACACACAAACAGATATAAGCATGTTGTTACGTGTATTGATCATTTTATACATAACAGTTAATGTTAAAAAAAACTATAAAAAACTAAAATATTACAAACATACCAATTAAACCATCATCCACTTGCTGTTGCTGTTGTGTATCTCCAGCAGGTTGCACTAATTTTGACAATAAGCGGAATAGCAAGGCAAGACCATCTAGACTGTCTGCACTGCGTAGAAATACTGGAAGACATAATGGGCGAAGTAATCCCCAGATACGTATCATGACTAGCAGTTCCCGAACAGTGTTCAAAGCCTTGTGATCTTTAAGAAGTTCATACTGCAAAATACAAAAAGAACTATAAAGCATAAAATATGTAAAATAATAAGTAAACAAAATAGATCATTCCTATTTTGTGTTTTCTAAAATTGTTTACTTTAAACGTTTATAAGCCATAAACTTATGGGCGTTATTCATATCATTGACTTTAGTGTTGTAAATCATGACATTACAACTTCTGCTTGAAAACGTTTATTTCAGCAAAATAGGACAACGGAAACATAAGCGTACACGTTTATTTTGAAATGCGTTGGAAATAAAATTAAATATAAACATAGCTTTCATAAAACAATGTTATGATTATTGAGATACTGAGACGAACTGTATTTATATAGTATTAATCATTTCAGCGAAACATTTGAGAACAGTTCAACACAAATGTTTAAGAAAATGAAGTTTGTTCATTATTTTTGAAGTTACATTGCGAGATATTTAAGAATTATAAATTATTTTCCACTTCTCCACTTTCACACTTCCCTCCCCCTTTTACTCCCTCTCCCTTCTGTTTAATAAAAAAACATTTGGCAATAACCATCAATTTCTAAAATGTCGACGAATAACTATTTAAATTACCAGCATTTATAATATTCTAGAATTCAATATGATTTAATTTTATTAGTTATTAAAGTTATTGCGAACGATATATAAAACTTGTAGAGAAATAATCACTTTTCTTAAAATATAAACTTATATTAATTAATTTGTCAAGGACAAATGTGATATTGTCACAAAATGAATCACTGTCACTAACAAGGGAACGGTCGGGGACATCGATTTAAATGGGCATTGGATATGTTGTAGAGGATCAAAAAATATTAGACACATATTTTTTTATATGTGCTTATCTCGATGTTTAGGGGTTGAAATCATCCCTTGAAAAAAAAACGGATTTTTTCGTTTTTATCAAATATCTTCTAAAATATGAGAGATATGAAAACATAGTAAATGTAAGAGTTTTACAGTATTTGATGCTCTTTGCACCTGTCAATTCAAATTTTTCAAAACATCAAATTTACCCTCCCCACTCCCCTCTCCACTCATTATTTTCGCAAATTTTAAAAATTTTGTAAGAACAAAAATTAAGGAGCATTGAATTCCGAATCCAACCATATATAATAATGTTACTTTTCGAGATACGGACTTTTCGAAAAATAGATGGAAATGTCCGTGTGTACCCGTAACACGCTATACATAGCGCTTACCTCACTCGATAATATACGCAACATGTCCTCTTCGAATTTCTTTCGAATAATAGGCGATTAATGCCGATACGGAGAATATGTAATCATAAAACATTTCAATATATAATAACGTTATTAATAACAATCATAGATTTATACACAACAATATTTCTATGCTTTGTCTTTATAAAAAGATATACGTATACGCTCTATGAAAGTTAGATTTTATGTTTGATAAGTCTGTGTGTCTATTTTTGTGGTGATTGACGTAAGTATTACGACGGAAGTGATATATGAATTGCCAAATCAATCATGTTTATTAACGCGGCGTTTCCATCGAATCTATGATACGTGAAAAACGCCGCATTCATGAAATCATACGTGATTGCATAATTATATCTAATATGATATTGATAACGTAATTATTTTCACGCACACGCACCACATATACACATACACATATACAATCGTGAAAATGTTGTGCCGTCGTATTATTGTCATATCTTCTTTCCATCCTGTTTACTTTCGATTTTGTCATAGTTCTAATAATAGATGAATATCAAGTGTCGTAGACATTATAGTTATGTGAGCTTTTTAAAGTGCTGGAAAGCAGCCACTTTGTGCGACGCAAATCATGAGTAAGCGTAACATGTACAGATACATTTCATATACAGGGTCACCGAAAAGTATCGGACCCCCCTAATATCTTCAGTTAGAATGCATTTTGGAGAAAATGTCCAATAGCAAAGTTGTACGGCTTCAAGCGGTTATGCTAGTAGGGTATGGCAGAAAACTGCCCGAAGGTGATCGCGAGAAGCTGCTCGAATGCGTGATGTCCGAAGGCGTTAGCGGGAATCTGCCCGAAAGCGTTGGCGGGGCCGATCTTTATTGTCTCACTCTTGCAGGCACTAATAGTAATACAAGCTCTTGAGCAAACAATGTGAATCACTGATTTGAATCTTTGATGCAGTGCTGTCTTCTTCTTAGCGAGCAGCAGTCACCTCGTGGACGAAAACGAATAGCCCCAAAAATTGTTTTTGTAACAAAAGAAGCCATAGCGCTTCAATTGATTGTCTCAAACATCTTCATTTTGTTTCCAATAGCCCAGAATTTTTTCGTAAATATTATTAATTGATCTATTAGATTTTCAGTTGCTCAACGAACTTTTTGCTAGTGCTGGTTGAAATAAACAAATCGATAGTTGGACCAACACTTAATAATTAGTATTTTTCTCTACTTAATTATTTAGATCAATTTCCTATCACTTACCTGATTAATTCTTCTTTGCTCTAATTAAGAATGGCGGAGCTTTCTGAAAGAGATCGAATAACACTGTTAATGATGCGAAGATGGGGAGATCAACAAAGAGGATATAAAACAGTAACGCGATTATTTAATGAAAATTTTCGAAATGAAAATAATAGGATCTCCAAAAGTACTGTAATCCGTACTATTCAACGTTTCGAGGACATTGGTAGCGTTAAAAGCCGCCCAAGATCTGGTAGACGTAAAACAGCAACAAATAATGATAAGGCATTAGATGTTTTACAGTCTTTCGTTGAAAGTCCCCACATTTCCATCAATCGCGTTGCACAAGAACACGAAATCGGTCATACATCTGTCAGTAAAATTCTGAAATTGAATAAATGGCATCCATACAAATTCCATTTGGTCCAGGAGTTGTCCGAAGACGATTTTGATAGACGCATCGAATTTTGTGATCTTATGATGGAGATGATTGTCGACGATCCTCTATTTCTTAATAATATTGTTTTCTCTGATGGGGCAACATTTGAACTGACTGGAAATGTAAATAGACACAACTGTAGATACTGGAGTGACGTTAATCCTCACTGGAAAAGAGACCCAATATCATACCCAATATCCACAAAAAGTTAACGTATGGGCTGGTATTCTTAATGATAGACCAGTTGACCCTTTCTTTATTGAAGGCAATTTGACAGCACAAGTATACACAGTCATGCTTCGCAAACAAATTGTTCCAGCTATTCGAGACATAGCTGGTGGAAATATGGATGAAATTTATTTCTAACAGGATGGAGCTCCACCTCATTATGGTGTCATTGTCCGTCAATATTTGAATGAGGTCTTTCAGGACAGGTGGATAGGGGCCGAAGGGGTCATATTGAGTGGCCACCTCGGTCTCCGGACTTGACCCCACTTGACTTTTTTTTGTGGGGTTACTTGAAAAGTAAAGTTTATGCCACCAAGCCTCAAGATTTAGATGATTTAAGAGGGAGAATAACTCGAGAGATAGAACTAAGACCGCCGGAAACGTTCCGGAATGCGGTTTCAGCTGTTCATAATAGATTAGCACATTGCCAGGCTGTTGAAGGGCAACAATTTGAACATTTGTTGTGAATTATTTGGTACAATTGAATATTTTGCCCAAGCTGACCAATTGAAATGAAATTCGCCTTAACTGGTCGGAATCACACACCACTCTTGCATTAACTGGCCGGAATCACACACCACTCTTGCCTTAACTGGTCGGAATCATACACCACTCTTGCCTTAACTGGCCGGAATCACACACCACTTAATAAATTGTTAACTTCAAACCTTTATAACTCAAAAAGTACTTAATGAAAAATGTTTTATTATAGTGTTTTGGAAAGCTCTCGAGATAAGCTATAAAAATATGCAATAAAATGTTGGGGGTTTCATTAAAAAAAATAAGGTTGACCTTGAAATGACCTTGAAGGACATGGTCAAGGTCATCATCTTACTCCCCGATTGAAACCATACAACTTTGCTATTGGACATTTTCTCCAAAATGCATTCTAACTGAAGATATTAAGGGGGTCCGATACTTTTCGATGACCCTGTATAAGCAGTAGTACAAGCTAGTGTCGCAGTAAGTATCCATCGTTTCACGACGTATCATTTGTGAGCGCAAGTTTGTAAGTACATATTGTTTTCTCTCTATGTGTGTGTTTAAAACTTTTCTTAATACATTCCTTGTTAAATACATAAGTATTTATTACGATAAAGATTTACCCTTACTTACTCCCGACAATGACCTTGACTTTGACATATTTTATCAAGGACACTTTCCTGAATATCAATCAAAAATTTTCGCTCATTGTTTATTAAAAAATAATTAACAAAAGAAATTTCATAAGTAGAATGTAATTTTCCGACACTGTGTACATAGACACAATTATACATTAAACAATGTTAAACAGTACATACAGGGTTTTCAAAAAGTCTTCGAACGATAAAATATCTCGAAAATAATCAGTTTTTGGAAAAAATGTTTCAGGCAAAAGTTGTAAGGTTTAAAATGATCTATTTACTGATCTTATCAGTTTGACCTTGGCTAGCATCAACAAGGTCAGGGCAAAGTCACCTTGAACTTTTCAAATAGAACGCCCTACTTTTTTTGGCATATTCTTATAACGTATTTCAAGAGCTTTCCAAAACACTACAACAAAGTATTTTTTTGTTAAGTACATCCCGAGTTATGAAGCTTCAAAGTTACAGTACCGTCGGTATTAGCGTTACCCAAGGTGTATCGCGTGGAGGTTGCACGATCGGATTTACACCTCTTGTGTGCGTGTGTGCGCGCATGCGTATGCGTGTGTGCGCGCGCGTGTGTGCGTGCGTGTGTGTGTGTGTGTGTGTGTGTGTGTGTGTGTGTGTGTGTGTGTGTGTGTGTGTGTGTGTGTGTGTGTGTGTGCAACAAAATCGACCCATTTCTGAAGCGGTTGGTCACTGGTGATGAAAAGTGGATCACTTATGACAACGTCAAGCGAAAACGGTCGTGGTCGAATCGCGGTGAGCCGGCGGAAACAGTGGCCAAGCCAGGATTGACGGCCAGGAAGGTTTTGCTGTGTTTGGTGGGATTGGCAGGGAATTATCTACTATGAGCTGCTCCCCTACGGCAAAACTCTTAACTCGGAACTGTACTGTCAACAATTGGACCGTCTGAAGGAAGCAATCGCCAAGAAGCGGCCAGCTTTGGCCAATAGGAGAGGAATTGTGTTCCATCAGGACAACGCCAGGCCACACACATCGATAGTGACTCGCCAGAAGCTCCGGGAGCTTGGTTGGGAGGTTTTTATGCATCCACCTTATAGTCCGGACCTGGCATCAAGTGATTACCATCTGTTCCTGTCCATGGCAAACAATTTTGCTGGTGAAAAATTCGCTTCAAGAGAGGCTTGTGAAAATCGACTGTCTTAATTTTTTGCCAATAGGGACGAGGGCTTCTATGAGAGAGGCATAATGAAATTACCTTCAAAATGGCAACAAGTTATCGAACCAAACGGCGCATATTTGACCTAAATCGGATCATTCTAACTATGGTAATTAAAGCCTTCAATTTCATGCAAAAATAATGGATTTCTTTTTACTACACCTGATATATCATGGTTCGAGAAAAATATTTCATTTTAATATTTTTCAGGATGATGCAATTTAATCCCTTGAATGTTATAATGTTACTCTACAACTTTCATTGCTCTTAACTTTCCACAAAGTCCGATAACTCTAAAAGAAGTAGAAATGAAGGAGAAGATTGAATATTTGTTAAAAGAAATAGAAAGTGAAGAGGAATTTGAAATAGAAGAGGAAGAAAATTTAGATTTTTACAATACATATGAAATTCCAGAAGCGGAAAATATTGATTTATTAGAGGAAAATGAAAAAAAGAATATCTCCCGGAAGAAGTTATTTGTAGCTCCGTTGAAGTAGGAATATCAAATGATTATAAAAGGCAAGCTGTGGAATACTGGAAGAGCGGTAAATCAGGATCAAGATCGCTTGAAGGAGTTAAAGAAAGATACAGAAAAGTAACATCGATGCGACAATTATGACGATGGGAGGACCAAATCAATGCAGGAGAGAGTGGCAGCAGAGATGAAAAATTAAAAAGAATTTCTGAATATACAATAAACCGTTTTAATGAAGCGTTTGAAAATAGAATAATTATTCATGACATTGACATTGCTCGATGGGCTTCTCGAGCACAAGAAGAGGAAAATGTGGTAGGATTCAAAGCTTCCGAAACATGGGTAAAAGGATTCAAAACTTCATATGATATCGTCTCTCGAAAAATAACAAAATTTGTAACAAAAAAATCATTGTTATCGAAAACAGATTTAGAAGATAAGTGTAATACATTTATTGAAAATGTAAAATATTATATTAAACGATACGGCGTAGATAATGTTTATAATTCGGATCGGAGTGGATTCCAACTTAAATTTCACTCTGGTCGTACTTTATCCCAAAAAGGTCTAAAAAATATAGAAGCTGTAGTACAATCTACATCAGCAACCACACACAGTTATACAACCGACTATTTCTGCAGATGGTAGACTATTATCGCCTCTTTTTATTAATTTAAAGGAAGTAACAGGAACATTCGGTCTTAGAGTAAAAGAAACTATGTTCAAAGCACCTAATATTTTTGTTACGGTTTCTAAATCAGGCAAATTAACATCGAGTCATATAAAAACTTGGTTGAAAGAAGTATTTTTTCCGAATGTTGGCCCACAATCCGTATTATTATTAGATTCTTGGAGTGAACATTGTTCCAACATTGAGGAGGAAAATTGAGAAGACGAGAACAGATTTTGTAACAGATATTGTTTTCCTAACAATTCCAGCCGATGCAACAGAAAAAATACAACCGTTAGATATACGGTTAGATATACGTTAAGTATACGGCTTCCGATTATGGAAAAATTTTATTAGGCATTTTTCTGATACTGTTATGTTATTAAATCTTGCAATTGATCTTCATGCTAGAAATAATATATTGAAATTGCAATCATTAACGCATCATTAATTTTCGTCGCCCAGATTTCAAAATTTATTTAAATATGCCTGGTTTAAAAGTGGATATATACAGACTAGACTTTCAAACATCGGTTGAATTTTGCTTCCAAAGTGATTTAAACATAAAATGCGATATTTGTGGCCAAACTGCTATAATTACTTGTTCTTGATGTAAAAAATCATTGTGTATGACAAATTTTTTCTATAATCATCACCTTTGCAATGAATATGTACCATAAAAATAACACAAATTCATTATTCGCGTGCGTGTTCATATGCAAATTGTGTACTGTTTCTTTATCACATATATTGTTAAATATATATTATTGCCAGTATTATTCTTCCTCTATATAATAAAAAAAAATTTATTATATTATTCCTCTCTATCCTATTCTTCTACATTATTATTCCGTAATTAGTATTAAGCTCTTCGTTATATATTGTTTAGCAATTGTTAATGCTATGTTATATTTTCATACCGCACGCTTGCTCTTTCTTGCAGAGGTAATAGAATCTGTGTTTCCTTATTTCATGCATTACGACTTTATTTTAATTCGTCTTAATCGTGTATCGACTTGCCATTACAATAAACATATTCATTTCAAGAAATATACAAATATACATTGGAAATTTCTGTACAAATAACGACGCTGTACACGCATTTGCTACTGTTGCCACATATGCACATTTATCTGTACTCACTGTTTTTTTGTATAATACATGACATATTACAATTAATTCGTTTTCATCTTGCAATAAGATAAATTATGCACAGATAGTTATTAAGCATAGCGCAACTGAAGAGAAAGAACGCCACGTAACAGTACTTACCTACTCGCACAATGCCTACCACGATGTCATCGTACTGTTTTTCTAAAAATTGGATCGAGGAATCATACTATTATTATATATGGATGGATTTGGAATTCAATGCTCTTTAATTTTTGTCCTTACAACATTTTTTAAATTTGCGAAAATAATGAGTGGAGGGGGGAGCGGGGAGTGTAAATTTGATATTTTGAAAAATTTGAATTGACAGGTATAAAGAGCATCAAATACTGTAAAACTCTTACATTTATTATGTTTTCATATCTCTCATATTTTAGAAGATATTTGATAAAAACGAAAAAATCCGTTTTTTTCAAGGGGTGATTTCAACCCCTAAACCTCGAGATAAGCACATATAAAAAAATATATGTCTAATATTTTTTGATCCTCTACAACATATTCAATGCCCATTCAAATCGATGAGGGACGCCCCCGACCGTTCCTTTGTAAATGGAACACTCATCAAATATGAATTCAAGATGGGATATTTTAATATACTAAAATTAGAAGTATATAAATAAAAAATCTTACACCACCAGTCTTTATCTGCATCCTTTGTTCAGGTAATCTAGCCAATACATTCAGAGCCAAATCAGCAACCCATTGAATGAGTTGTTGTAACGATTGCAACGTACTTGGTTCTACTGTAAATTCTTTCGGATCAAGATGTAATAGCACCTAGCACAAATAATATTAAAAATAAAGCAAAAATTGAATTAATTTTATATCATTAATTTCATTTTGTTGTATCTAATTAGAATTATCATTTATTACCTTATCAACATCAGTAATGACGTCTGTTATTATTACCGCGGTTAAGCTCTCTGCTGGTCCTTTGTCATGAGATATCATATCCGATGGTCTCAATAGAGACTTGAAGGCTGTAGCTACTGAGTGTATCATTAATAATGACGATAAATCCCCTGCTTTACTCTGTCCCGACACGAGCATTCTGAATATTATACAGAGTGTTAAAAAAGTATACCGACAAATCTTGAAAGATAATATAGGATATGTAAATAATATAACATAAGATAGAAAATTAATAAAATAGGAAACTAATGGTTGGAAACGCATTATGAAATATAGCGTTAAAGAAAAATATTATTATTATACAATCGCACATTATCGATATATCTTTTTATCTCACAAGGTTTATAATTTTTTTTAATACTTTATATAAAGGGAGTCCCAAAATTCACGCAAGAAGTAATTTTGATAGAAAATACAGGTTTATAATTAAAAATGGTAAATTTTTTATTAATTCATAAAGTATACAGTACAGGGTTATGTATGGAATAGCATATCGGATAAATGGCCTCCACGGCTTTGCTGGCACATATGTACTCTTTTGCTGAAATTTTCCATGACCGTTTTGCATAAATGTGGCTGAATTTCGTTGATATAGCGCTCAATTTCCTCCTTTAAGGTAGTGGTAGTAAGGCGTAGGTGGTCGTGAGTTTGTTGGCATAAACCTTAGACTTCAAAAAATCCCAAAGAAAAAAGTCCAACGGCATTAAATCGCATGATCTGGGCGGCCAAATCTGATCACCAAAACGGGAAATTACACGACCAGGAAATGACTCATGCAGTAATTGAATTGTTTCTCGGGCTGTATGGCATGTGGCACCGTCTTGTTGAAACCACATGTCGTCCACATCCATATCTTGCAATTTAGGCACAAAAAACTGGATTATCATGTCGCGATAGCGAGCACCATTAACTGTTATCGCCTGACCAGCCGCATTTTCGAAGAAGAATAGTCCGATGATGCCTCCAGTCCAAAATCCGCATCAAACAGTGACACGTTGTGGATGCATTTGTTTCTCATCAATCACTCGTGGATTTTCTGAATCCCAAATGCGACAATTTTGTCGATTAACCAAACCATCAAGATGAAAATGAGCCTCATCGCTGAAGATGATTTTGTTCGAAAAATCAGCATCCATTTGTTGTTCCATAATCCATTCAACGTTTACCCGACATGCTATTCCATACATAATCCTATAGTGTATACTTTATGAATCAATAAAAAATTTACAATTTTTAATTATAAACCTGTGTTTTCTATCAAAATTACTTCTTGCGTGAATTTTGGAACACTCTTTACATATACATTACATCACATACGACCACACGCACGAACATATATACATGCACGCACACGCACAGAGGGCCAAATAATTTGTTACAATCTATTTTCTTTAAAATTACTAAATTTGATGATTCTGAAATTTCTAAAAGTCAATAAGTTAATAAAAGTCAGGGCGCTATTGTAACAATATATTCTTGAGACCAAGTAGAGCAAAAAAGTCTAGTACCATTATTTTTTCTTTACAAATAGACAAACAGTTAGCGAGATAGCGTGTATTAAATATTGAAAAAGTTACCAAGTTTTCCTTAAATATCTCAAAAAATAATAGGCAAATAAAAAAATGTTTCAGACAAATGTTGTTTAAATTAATTGGTAAAAAAAGACGGTGTAATAAAAAATTGGGGTTTCCGTTTAAGAAAAATAATGATCAGTGAATATCTCGAAAGTGGTGCCATTTGTAAACAAAATAGTATAGTTGTTTTATGTCCCCCTTGAAATCACACAACTTTTGTCTGAAACATTTTTACTAAAAATACTTCGTTACAGAATTATCGAGGTGCGTTTTTTAATGGCACATCCTGTATACAGAGTGGTTAGTTTTAAGTTGCCAACCCCAAATGTGAAGATAGATTGGGTTAAGACAAACATAAAAGTCCCATACCGTTTTGCGATATTCTCGATAATTATTGAGTTATTAATTACAGAAATCGGACAAATGAGCGCGAACTGAGATGGATGATTGGAGAAACGTCGTAGCTTCTCGGGTTACAGCACGACCCAATCGACCCAGCAACTGTTGGTGGCGTGCAGCAAGCCAAAGATGCAGCGAGATAAAACCAATAGCGCGTTGTTCTTTCCCTCGTTGCGCACCGGCAACAGTTTCTGGATCAATTGTGCCGCGCCGTCGCATGAGCAGCTGCAACGCTTCTCCAATCATCTATATCGACGCTCTCCTACTCCTCAGATTTCTTTCATTAATAATTCCATAATTATTGCGAATCTCGCAAAACGGTATAAGACTTTTATGTTTGTCTTAACCTGATCTACCTTCACACATCGGGTTGGCAGCTTATAACTACCCTATATATACAGGGTATCTCAAAATTATAATACACCAACTCTATAGGGGTGTACAGCTAAGTGAGAGGATTGAAAAAGCCCTGTTCCATTTAGCAATATCTCATATAGTTTTTTAGTAATAACCACGTAAAGTTTGACGTTTGTCACGATCATCGCGGTCTATAAACGCTTAGCGGCGAGTTATCGAGCTGTGTGAAGTTGGCCCCTCGACCAACGAGAATTTAATTTTGACTATTGCCATTCGTTTGTCGTTTAGTAGCGCTTGGTAGTCTATTCCTAACGTTTGGTAGCTAAAAGTACTATAGTTCCCGCAATAAATAAAAATTGTATGTAAAGTTGGCCCACCCGTCTCGAAAATTCGGTTTCCACGATAGTCTGGATAATTTTGACTATTACCAATTGTTTGGTAGTGGTTTGGTAGCGCTTGGTAATCCATTCCCAACGTTTGGTAGTCAAAACTGCAATAGTTCTCGCAAAACATTATAATGTGAAGTTGGCCCCCCGGCTCGAAAATCGGTTTCCACGGTGTCCTGGATAATTTTGACCATTACCAATCATTTGGTGGTCGTTTGGTAGCGTTTGGTAGTTCATTCCCAACGTTTAGTAGTCAAAACTGCAATAGTTCTCGCACAAAATTATAATGTGAAGTTGGTTCCTCCCCCCGGCTCGAAAATCGGTTTCCACGGTGTTCTGGATAATTTTGACCATTACCAATCGTTTCATAGCGTTTGGTAGTCCATTCCCAACGTTTAGTAGTCAAAACTGCAACAGTTCTCGCACAAAATTATAATGTGAGGTAGGCTCCCCCGGCTCGAAAATCGGTTTCCACGGTGTTCTGGATAATTTGACCATTACCAATCGTTTGGTAGCGTTTGGTAGTCTATTCTTAACGCTTGGTAGTCAAAACTGCAATAGTTCTCGCACAAAATTATAATGTAAAGTTGGCCCCTCCGGTTCGAAAATCGGTTCCCACGGTGTCCTGAATAATTTTGACCATTACCAATCGTTTGATGGTTGTTTGATAGCATTTGGTAGTCCATTCCCAACGTTTGGTATTCAAAACTGCAGTGGTTCTCGCACAAAATTATAATGTAAAGTTGGCCCCCCCGGTTCGAAAATCGGTTTCCACGGTGTCCTGAATAATTTTGACCATTACCAATCATTTGGTGATCGTTTGGTAGCGTTTGGTAGTTCATTCCCATCGTTTGGTAGTCAAAACTGCAATAGTTCTCGCACAAAATTATAATGTGAGGTAGGCTCCCCCGGCTCGAAAATCGGTTTCCACGGTCTTCTGGATAATTTTGACCATTACCAATCGTTTGGTAGCGTTTGGTAGTCTATTCTTAACGCTTGGTAGTCAAAACTAAGTGGTCGGCCGAATTGGCCGATCCGCGAGGATTCGGTCGCCAGACGGCCGAGGCTTTCGCCCCTGCCTACCGGAAATGGTGGGCAGGAGGGGGCGCGGACTCTCTTTCTACTTGGTGCAGGTACTAACGGGGCATGGATGCTTCGGAGGGTACCTGCACCGAATAGGGAAAGAGCTCACTACCGAGTGCCACTGCCCGGAGCCGGAGGACTCGGCGCGGCATACCCTCGCTGTTGAAGAATCTTGAACGACTCTTAGACGACGCTTCAGGATCTCTCTATAGCAAATAAAAATTTTTGTTTTGAAAAATCTTAAGTTATTCGTTAGCCCACAGCGGCGGAGAGTTATTCGTTAGCCCACGGCGGCGGAGAGTTATTCGTTGGTCCACGACGGCGGAGAGTTATTCGTTAGCCCACGGCGGCGGAGTGTTATTCGTTGACCCACGACGGCGGAGAGTTAATCGTTGGCCTACGGCGGCGGAGAATTAATTAGTTGGCCCACGGCGGAGAAGTTTTCAATACAAAACAAAAGAATTAAATAACTAATTCGAAAGCCCCTGAGGACGGAGATACATGGTGAACTCTCGCAGCTCGCCGTTGAGTTCACTTGCTACTTTGCGTGGCTCATCTCCGAATTCCACGTTCGCGCTTTAAAGGCATTCCTTATGTTTTTAAAAGAAAAACATCATGATGCCTAGCAACCGAGAAAGCTGAAAGGTTGTTAAATCGATGTTCGTTTTAAAACATGGAAAGGAGGAGAGTCAGTCTTTCCTAGAAGCTCATCGAGAACAGACATTTATTTCTTCCTTGTTTTAGGTGATTTTGTCGTCTTCTCCCCGTTTTCTATGTGGAATACGCCGCCTTCCTGATTCCTGCATGGCTCATCGCCGACTTCCCGGTTTCTGCGTAGCTCCTCGCCGCTCTCCTGATTCCTGCGTGGCTCATCGCCGACTTTCTGGTTCCTGCGTAGCTTCTCGCCGCCTTCCTGATTCCTGAGCGGCTCCTCGCCGGTTTCCCGGACTATCGTGGCTCCTCGCCGCCCTCCTGATTCCTGCGCTTCTTCTCGCCGGTTTCCCGGATCATCGTGGCTCCTCGCCGCCCTCCTGATTCCTGCTCGGCTCCTCGCCGGTTTCCCGGATCACCGTGGCTCCTTGCCGCCCTCCTGATTCCTGCGCAGCTCCTCGCCGGTTTCCCGGATCATCGTGACCATTCGCCGCCCTCCTGATTCCTGCACAATTTCTCGCCGGTTTCCCGGATCATCGTGGCTCCTCGCCGCCCTCCTGATTCCTGTGCGGCTCCTCGCCGGTTTCCCGGATCATCGTGACTCTTCGCCGCCCTCCTGATTCCTGCGCGGCTCCTCGCCGGTTTCCCGAATCATCGTGGCTCCTCGCCGCCCTCCTGATTCCTGCGCGGCTCCTCGCCGGTTTCCCGGATCATCGTGGCTCTTCGCCGCCCTCCTGATTCCTGCGCGGCTTCTCGTCGGTCTCCCGGATCACCGTGGCTTCTCACCGCCTTCCTGATTCCTGCCGTTTTTCCCGCCGTCTTCCCAGTTGAATAACAATTAAAAGGTTCACGCGAAGAAACCGTGCCAGACTCTTATTCAAACACTCGCAGAATGCGAGGCGTGGAGCTAAGAGCGCCGAGTCCTGGCCCGGGCGGTGGGGTGCCGTGTGGAAGATCTCTCGCTCCCGCGCATGGTCCGTGCTATGTGCGGGAGCGAAGAGGCATGGGGGGCGGCGGCCTCCTTCTGCAGGGATGTCATGTCTCAGAAGGAGGCCGCCGAGTGGGAGCGTCGGCCCAACCCCGACCGCAGGGTGCGGCGGGGTAGAAGGCGGCGCTCCCTGGGAGGTAGTAGCAGCCCCGAGGTTGCGCCGGCCGAGGAGGAGCGGCGACCGGTTGTTCACCGGAGACCGCCCCCTCGGCCGTCTTGAGGCCGACTTCGGACGCGCGGGGAGGGATGTCGGGAGGGGGGGTGAGAATCCCCGCCCGCGTTCCCCCGCGCGTCGGTAGAGGAAGGAAAGGGGGGAGCGAAGCCCTCTGGGAAGGGCCACGCTCTCCCCCCCCGGAGTAAGATACTCCGAACGGGAGGGGGGCGGGGAGCGAGGGTAGGCATGTCCCCTCTCTCCCGTAAATGAAATCGTAAGGCCAACCCGATCGGCGTAGCTGATCGGGGCGCCGCGCTCGGACCTTGTCCTTAGGGAGAAGGGGGCGCGGCACGTGGGCGTGGGACTCAACAAATGAGCCCTGGGGCCGGGGAGGGAATGCTGGCGCAGTTCCCCTGACTTCCCCCATCTCGGTCCGACTGGTAGACATCCCGCAGAGGTTTAGTGAGTAGGAGTCTCACATAACCCTCTGCCTCTCCCAGGGGGTGGAGGGTACCCATGATGGGTTTCCTCTGCGTTAACAAAAAAAAAAAAGTCAAAACTGCAACAGTTCTCGCAGAAAATTATGTGAAGTAGGCCCCCCGGCTCGAAAATCGGTTTTCACGGTGTTCTGGATAATTTTGACCATTACCAATCGTTTAGTAGTCGTTTGGTAGCATTTCGTAGTCCATTCCCAACGTTTGGTAGCCAAATTCTTTTCGTTATTAGTGAAAGTCGAGTTTGCATTTGTGAAACTGGCTTACTAAGTTTAAAAAATGTTACGCGACATTCTCTTATCGCGATATTTTATGTAATTTTCATTGTGACAAATTTTTTGGTGGTCGTATTTTTACGGTTGATAGTCAATTCCTGACGTTTGATAGAAAATAATACGTAGTAATTATTAGTGAAAATCGAATTTGCCAGTGTTAGGTTAGCTTACCAAGTTTAAAAAAACATTTCCCGCGGCATCCTTTCATAATACATACATATAATGTATACATAATTTTCATGATAATTACTTGTTTAATGGTAAGTTATTAAACTATACAGATTTGTTTATTGGCGAATTTCTGGGCAGATGCATCGATAAGAACGCATATTGACATCACTGTGAATCCCAGTGGCGTCTATTTAGCGACTTCAAGTGGTTTTCATTGACCATATGTGAAATCGAATTTAAACGTCAGTTTGATTATAAACATCAATTATCGAGGTAAATATTAAAAATTACAAGTAAAATTTATACAAATGCAACGTATATTGCGTTATTTTTAGAAATATCAAATTCAAATTTTTTTTTAAGGTATATATATATTAGGGGGACCGGAAAGTAATGTCGCTTTCTTACATTAAATTCAAACGAATAAATTTTTAATAAGTCTTTATTTTTAATCAATAATATAATCACCCTCGTTATCAACAACCTTTTGCCATCTAGTGTGCAAATTTTCAATACTGGACCGATAAAAATCAATTGGTTTTTGAGTAAAATATCTCGAGATGGCATTTTGGATATCATCCAAATTTTCAAATTTTTTGCCACTAAGAAAATGTAGGGATCGGAATAAATGGAAATCCGAGGGTGCGATATCGGGCGAGTATGGTGGGTGAGGCAGTACCTCCCACCCCAATTCATTAATTTTTTCCAGTGTTCGCCTTGCACAGTGCGGTCTTGCATTGTCGTGTTGCAGAATGACGCCCTTTCTGTTGACAATCGCCGGATACTTTTCGATTAAAGATTGGTTCACTCGATCCAATTGTTCACAATAAAGGTCTGCATTAACAGTTTGTCCAAGTTTCAGCACTTCAAAGTGAACAATTCCGCGAATACTCCACCAAACACACAGAAGCGCCTTTTTGGGATGTAAACCCGGCTTCGCAGTACTTCGTGGTGATTCATTTGAAGAGAGCCACTGCCTTTTGCGTTTTGGATTATCATATAGGATGATTTTTCGCCTCCAGTGATCAAACGATCAAAAAACGGTTCTGTATGGTGCCGTTGAAGCAATACGTTGCATGTGATGGATCGGTTGGCTTTGTTCTCTTCGGACAGATTATGGGGGACCCAAACACCTGCTTTGCTTATTTTTCCAATCTGCTGTAAATGTTCCTGAATGGTCGACCAAGGTTGGTTAAGGGTGTTTGACAGTTCCTCGATTGTTTGACATGGATTTGCTTCCACTTTTGCCCTTAGCATGTCGTTGTCTAATGTTGTTGGTCTTCCTGATCGATAGGAGTCAGAGAGATCAAAATTACCGGATCTGAACTTGGAAAACCATCTTTGGCATTTACGAACGTCTAATGCACTTGGATAAACATCGCAAATGGTTTGGTCGCAACTGTTGCGTTACTACCCTTGCGAAACTCAAAAAGCATACAATGCCGGATATGCTCTTCTGGTATTTGGCTGGCCATTTCACCCCAAATTACAAAAAAAGAGTTTAATATTGAATTATTTAGAAGTGAACAAGTCACAATAACCTTAAAATGACTTTGGCACGCCTTCGAGATACACAATGAGCTGACAAATGACAATCAAATATCGACATGCACAGAAACGACATTACTTTCCGGTCCCCCTAATATATACATAACAAGTTTTATAAGTAAAACTTAAAGATAATACATAAGATTTTATAAGTAAAACTTATAAAAACTTACCTTTTTAAACAAAAAGGTAAAAAAAGGCGCCAAGTATAAGCGCAACACGTATTGTGTTATTTTTAGAAGTATCAAACTCAAATTATTTTTTTTACTATATATATGTGTACATAAGTTTTTACAAGTAAAACATAATTATAATAAAACTCTTTTCAACTGTACAACACTTTTCTACTGTACAAAAGAAATGATATATTAGAACAGTAGCACCAACTGAGAAACCTAACATATATATATGATTATTGTATACTTAACTTAATATTTTTAGAAATTTCAAATCCAAATTATTTTCTTTGTTAAGATATATATTATGTACATAAGTTTTTATAATATATGTACATAAACTTTTAAAAGTAAAAATTATATCGTGTTATAAAAATTTAACACGTTTGTTAATAGTGTCCAATATTTAAAAAAAATATCTTTTTAAATATTATTTACATGACATAAGTTTTCATAAGTAAAACTTATCAAATTATTTTTTTTATAAGATATACAGGGTGTCCCATTTAACCTGACAAATCGTAATATCTGGAAAACTACATGTTGGATCAAAAAAAGTGGGTAATGAAATTTGTTCGTCTCGAAGGGGGACATCTAATGATATCAAACTCGACCTCCCACCCCACTCCCGGGGGGTGGGGGGCAACTTTGAAGTCTTAAATGGGAACCCCCATTTTTTATTGCAGATTCAGATTCTACGCCACAAAATACGTAAGTTTCGTTTTTTGATTCGTGATAGATGGCGCTGTAATCGCAAAAAATTAGATTTTCTGCAATTCTCCAGAAATAATCATTGGATTGAAAAATAAAAAAATATCTGTTCAATATTTTTAAAAATATTTTTAAAAAACATAATAACAGTTATTCCCCCCCATCCCCTCGGGGTAGGGTGGGTGGTAACGTTCAAATCTCAAATGAGAACCCACATTTTTCATTGCAGAATTAGATTTTACGTGAAGTTTTTATGGAAACAATTTTTTTCATTCGTGACAGATAGCGTTGAATTTTTCCGAGAAACTACTTTTAATGTTAGCCAGGAACAACGACGAAGACATAGTAGCTTTCTGTTCCCTTCGGGGTGTTTGTTTTAGGTGAGTCCCCTCGCCTCTCACCATCGGGGTGATTTTGCATAATTAATTTGTTAGTGGCATCTCTCCATCGTCCGCGCCCATAGAACTTAAGAGACGATCATTATTAGACACTTACCTTTCTAATCGGGAGAGGTGCTTAATCAAATTTTAAAGAGTGTTCCATGCCACTATCATTCTCTTCTGACTTTGCATCATGGATTATGTAACTGTGCAAGAAAAAATTGAAATGATTTTCATTTATGGCGAATATAGGAGAAATTTTAACGATGCTGTCAATTTATATGCTGAGCGTTTTCCTGAAAGAGTACGATCACGTTCTTCTTTCGTTAGAGTTGTTACACAGTTTTGTACTGATGGAAGTGTACAACTGAAGAAAAGAACGCGTAGAGCTACTGTTTGTGAAGAAAATAATCAAATATCAGTACTAGCTGCAGTGGCTCATAATCCACATGCGAGCGTCCGAGAAATTTCGCACCAATCAGGAATTCCTCGTATGAGTGTTTGGAGAATTATGAAGTTCCATAAATTTCATCCGTATCATGTGTCCTTGCATCAGGAATTAATTGGCGATGACTTTCAAAACAGACTAACGTTTTGTCAATGGGCAGTCGAGAGAATACAAATGAGCCCGAACTTTTTTGCTCGTGTGCTATTCTGATGAATCAACTTTTACAAACCATGCTTAAGTTAACCGCCATAACATGCATTATTGGAATATAGAAAACCCACACTGGATTCGTGAAGTAAATCATCAGCGTCCTTGGTCGGTTAATGTTTGGTGTGGAATAATTGGTGATAAACTTATCGGATCATATTTTATTGACGGCAATTTGAATGGTAACGAATACCGAAACATTCTTGAAGTAGAACTACCAAAGTTGCTCGAAGACTTAAGCTTACAAGTGCGACAAAACATGTGGTTTCAACATGACGGTTGTCCAGCACATTATTCGTTAGTAGCACGTGAGGTATGAGATCGGGATTACAATAATCGCTGGATCGGTAGAGGAGGACCGGTGAACTGGCCAGCCAGATCGCCAGACCTTACCTCCCCAGATTTTTTTCTTGTCGGGTTACTTAAAAGATGCCGTTTATAAAGAAACACCTACTACTCGCGAAAACATGATGCAACGAATAAGGGATGCTTACGCTGCAATTACACCAGACATACTTATGAAATGCGTACAGGCATTTGAAGCACGAATAAACAAGTGCATTGAAGTTCAAGGTCATCATTTTGAGCATTTAATTTAATTTAATGGTGGAAGGTGAAGGGGCTCACCTGAATCAAGACCCCGATGGTGAGAGGCGAGGAGACTCACCTAAAACAAACACCCCGAAGGGAACAGAAAGCTACTACGTCTTCGTCGTTGTTCCTGGCTAACATTAAAAGTAGTTTCTCGGAAAAATTCAACGCTATCTATCACGAATGAAAAAAATTGTTTCCATAAAAACTTCACGTAAAATCTAATTCTGCAATGAAAAATGTGGGTTCTCATTTGAGATTTGAACGTTACCACCCACCCTACCCCGAGGGGATGGGGGGGAATAACTGTTATTATGTTTTTTAAAAATATTTTTAAAAATATTGAACAGATATTTTTTTATTTTTCAATCCAATAATCATTTCTGGAGAATTGCAGAAAATCTAATTTTTTGCGATTACAGCGCCATCTATCACGAATCAAAAAACGAAACTTACGTATTTTGTGGCGTAGAATCCGAATCTGCAATAAAAAATGGGGGTTCCCATTTAAGACTTCAAAGTTGCCCCCCACCCCCCGGGAGTGGGGTGGGAGGTCGAGTTTGATATCATTAGATGTCCCCCTTCGAGACGAACAAATTTCATTACCCACTTTTTTTGATCCAACATGTAGTTTTCCAGATATTACGATTTGTCAGGTTAAATGGGACACCCTGTATATCTTATAAAAAAAATAATTTGATAAGTTTTACTTATGAAAACTTATGTCATGTAAATAATATTTAAAAAGATATTTTTTTTAAATATTGGACACTATTAACAAACGTGTTAAATTTTTATAACACGATATAATTTTTACTTTTAAAAGTTAATGTACATATATTATAAAAACTTATGTTATGTACATAATATATATCTTAACAAAGAAAATAATTTGGATTTGAAATTTCTAAAAATATTAAGTTAAGTATACAATAATCATATATATATGTTAGGTTTTTCAGTTGGCGCTACTGTTCTAATATATCATTTCTTTTGTACAGTAGAAAAGTGTTGCAGAGTTTTATTATAATTACAAGTTTTACTTGTAAAAACTTAAGTACACATATATATAGTAAAAAAAATAATTTGAGTTTGATACTTCTAAAAATAACACAATACGTGTTGTGCTTGTACTTGGCGCCTTTTTTTACCTTTTTATTTAAAAAGGTAAGTTTTTATAAGTTTTACTTATAAAATTTTATGTATTATCTTTAACTTTTACTTGTAAAAACTTGTTATGTACATATTTATACCTTAAAAAAAAATTTGAATTTGAAATTTCTAAAAATAACACAATACATGTTGCGCTTGTATAAGTTTTACTTATAATTTTATATATACGTCACGTACATACATCATTAATATACAAATGTTATTAATTTATACTTTATGATATACTTTATTATATATGTTATTATATACGTTATTAATTTATACTTGTTAATTATCCTGCTAAATCGTGTAACACCACTTATAAATTGTATGAAGCGGTCCTTATAATTGAAAGGCGATCACCATGGACGACGAGTCAATAAACACCGGTATTGATTTTTCGATGGCATAGCTCATCACATCGTCAGCTCAGCATCAGCTGATCGGCAATTAAATGACGTGCGTCATAACATACCAACGCATACCAACATTCTCACATTTTTATGCCTCTCTCTTTCGCCCCTCTCGCCCGTTCTCTTTCTCGCCTGTTCCCCCCCCTCCCTCCCCTCCTCTCACTCTCCTCTCCCCCCCCCTCTCTCTCTCTCTCTCTCTCTCACACATTTTCACCTCCTGTATTCTAGCAATATTCTGCTCTCTCTTACTCTCTATCGCTTGCACACTCGCACTCGCTGCTCTTTGCTCCTTCAGCGCGCTCGTAACGCCTGTGGTGTCGGAAAAACGAGATACACAAATCCCCTTTCCTCGATTTTGTCTTAAAATATATATACTTGGAGACAACGTACACAAAAAATACTAGGACACTTTTCTTCCTATTTCTTAAGGCTGAATCGATTGGGATTAAAAAAACGTCGATCAGTTCAGCCATTGCTGAGATATGAATATCTTACCTCGTTTCAACTCGCAGTTTCACGTATAATAGACACGGTGTGCCTCGCGCCATTCAAGCGCAACTTCGTTGCGCCCGAACGGCGCGAGGTACTACCGTGCTTCTTCAACGTAATTTATATAAAAAAGTATTTTCTTTGAAATTAACAAACTAAAATGCCGCTACCACGATCATATAATATAATAACCACTACTACGTGAAATACGTTGAGATTCTCTATGACATGACGAAAGAGTGGGGATGAGTAAGCCTCTATAGTTTAGTAATTATGGTTTAATGAAGGCTATTTTATGTTTATTTCATCACGAACGATAATCGAAATTGTAGTCGTAAGGAAAATAGAGGTTTTAATGAGAATTACAAAAGTTGATGACAAAAAAATTATTTTTATTTATAAAACAGTTAAACGACTACCAAACGATTAATAATGGTCAAAATTATGATATAATAGTAATGATCAAGATGCCGTGGAAACCGATTTACGAGCCGGGGGGGCCAACTTCACATTATAGTTTTGTGCGGGAACCACTGCAGTTTTGACTACCAAACGTTGGGAACGAACTACCAAACGCTACCAAACGACCACCAAATGATTGGTAATGGTCAAAATTATTCAGGACACCGTGGAAACCGATTTTCGAGCCGGGGCACAGTGGTCGCAATCTGAAAAAAGTTGGCCAAAAGTCTTCGTATAAATATTTAGTATTATATGTGCTTAATATTTTAAGATTCTGAAAAAAACAATTAAGGAATAAGATTTTCAGTTCTTGTGTACTTAATTAATATGTTATAAGTCATGCAAAAGGCGTTAAAGTCAACTCGAATACGATACGTTCTTTACTTGCAAAATAGCGACGTTATTCGTGAAGCTATTGTCAGGGAATGATATACAGGGTGGGGGGTTATAAGTTTACAACCCGAAATGTGAAGGTAGATTGGGTCAAGACAAACATAAAAGTCCCATACCGTTTTGCGAGATTCGCAATAATTATCGAATTATTAATGACAGAAATCTGAGGAATGGGAGCGCGTCGACATAGATGATTAGAGAAGCGTTGCAGCTACTCAGGCCACAACGCGGCCCACTCGACCTAGCAACTGTTGGCGGCGTGCGGCTAGACGTAGGTCCGGCGAGATAAAACAATGAATAGCAGCGCATTGTCTTTCCCCTCGCTGCGCACCGGCAATAGTTGCTGGATCAACTGGGCCGTGCTGCGGCCTAAGCAGTTGCAACGCTTTTCCAATTATCTATGCCGGTGCGCTCCCACTTCTCAGATTTCTGTCATTAATAACTCGATAATTATTGCAAATCTCACAAAATGGTATGGGACTTTTATGTTTGTCTTAGCCCAATCTACCTTCATACTTCGAGTTGTAAACTTATAATCCCCCACTCTTCATGATAGATATATTGTATAATAGTACAATAGAACCATTATATATTTAAAAAATCTTGTATTGCTCTTTTATATAAGCCTATACTCTGTTCCATATTTTATTTATTAGATGGACAGCAGAGCTTTTAATATAACACATCGAAACAAAACATTTTCGTAATAAATCTTAAATTTGCATAGCGATTAACGTGGATTTACGCGATTCGATTAAATGGAAAAAGTGCCTCTATTCATTCCAAATGCAAAAAACGTAAACTGCGACAATCTGCGATAAATGTCAGATTTTGTGCAATAAATAGGACAGAAACAGTTTTAATGATTTTTCTGATTTGAGATTTGTAGCTTTCTAATTAGTCGATATTAATTGCTGAATTTATTAAATTAATTTATTTATCTTACTACTCGAAATATATTATTAGGTGTACAACTTTGCTTCCGCCGTTTTTTTTCCGAAATTCGAGGCTTTATTGTAAAAAACTGGTTATACATTTATGATTCAAAGTATTGTCCATCGCTGGCCACTACTTTCTCCTATCTTTCGGGCAGCGTACGAAACCCGCGTTGAAAAAACTGGTCATCTTTTGAAGCGATCCACGAATCGATCCAATTTCTTACTTCTTCATAAGACCGGAAGTGCTGGTCAACCAGGCTGTGTGCCATTGATCGAAACAAGCGATAGTCAGAGGGAGCAATGTCTGGAGAATACAGCGGGTGGGGTAAGACTTCCCATTTCAACGTTTCCAATATGTCTTAAACACTTTCGCAACATGGGGTCGAGCATTGTCATGTTGCAAAATCACTTTATCGTATCTCTCGTTATATTGCAGCCGTTTGTCTTTCAATGCTCGGCTCAAATGCATTAATTGCATTCGATAACGATCGCCTGTGATTGTTTCAGTCGGTTTTAACAGCTCATAATACACCACGCCGAGCTGGTCCCACCAAATACAGAGCATGACCTTGGAGCCATGAATATTCGGTTTAGCCGTCGACGTGGAAGCATGGCCGGGATATGCCCATGATTTTCTGCGCTTAGGGTTATCGTAATGAACCCATTTGTCGTCCCCAGTCACAATGCGATGCAGAAATCCCTTCCGTCTTTGCCTTTCAAGCAACTGTTCACAAGCAAACAAACGCCGTTCAACATCTCTCGGTTTCAACTCGTACGGCACCCAATTTCCTTGCTTCTGAATCTTTCCCATGTCTTTGAGGCGCTTTGAAATTGCTTGTTGAGTCACTCCCAATGATCGTGCCAATCCTTCTTGACTTTGACATGAGTCTTCATTAAGTAATGCCTCTAATTCTGCATCTTCGAAAACCTTCTCTTCCACTGCTATGCCGGTCTTCGACGTGAAAATCACCGTTCTTGAAGCGTTGAAATCACTCACGACACGTTCTTTCACTAATAAGTGGTTCTTATAATCAATACCCACTTCACTTATAATCAATAACTTTAAAATTGAAAATTTTTGTTGTTCTTAAAGTACTCTTTCAAGTGTATAGAATCACAATAGTATAGGTGCACAATTTTATAAACATTTTACCCTAAAAAATTGACCTTTTTGTTAAAATCGAAATTCATTCATTAGAAAGGTGGCCGAAACCTTTTTCTTGTGTAAAAACCGGTTTGGAGCAGAGCGCTCTCAGCGCGTTTCTCGGGCTGCCGAGCGCACACTGTCTATCTCATATACAATTTACCGACCACATTACGGGCCCTTTTAGTTCCAAATAGTGAAATAGTGATAGTAGTAGATGTAGCTAGTTAGGATTTTCACTATAATATAACATAATACTTCTATATATAACATAGATACTTCTATATTTTATATAGTTCATAACGAATTGGTCGTGTAAACATCATTCACGTGTTGCTCAGTTGTGTAACGTCTTTCACGTGTTTCTTTCGAATGTTTATGCATTATTCATCATGGGGAAGACAAAAGTAGAGGAGAGAAAAGGGACAAAAGCAGAAAATAGGCGTGCCTCGAAACCGAGAAACAGCAAAAAGAAGCCGCAGAATCGATACATGTTAGGAGAAAGTGAGAGTGTCAGTGCATCGGCAAAGAAACTGAAACAGAGTGAAGATGAATATCATATCAATGTAGACACAACTATTGATTATCGTTTCATCGATTTTGTGACTGTTTTTACAGCAATGTCTGAATTTCTTAAAAAACTTTTTAAGAAAATGACATTTTCTTAAAAATCAAAATTCCGTAAAATCCCTACATACAGCATTAAAAATATTGTTGTTAATAGGAACATTCTTTGGTTTTTTTTCTAGGAGCCACGTACAAAGCGGAATTTGACACGCCGTCTAACGGTGTTCCTCCAAAGGAATGTATTTTGGCGCCACCTATAAGAGATTATTTTTTACTTTTTCAGTTTCAAAAAATGTGTAATTACAGATTAAAGTTACATTATAATGAATGACTAAAACCGATTTTGTTTCTGCGCATTCTTTGTATGCAAAAAAAATTCATGAAAAACGCCTCCAAAATTGCAGTCAAAGGTGATATCCTGCCTTAATTTATGTTTTTATCGACATAATGGTATCTCTTCTTGGTGATATAATCATTGTTTGTAGGAGATTGGGAATTTGATTTTCAATATGTTTCTGTTCATTTTTTATTAATTCGGATGTTTTTTTTTAATTGAAAATGTATTGGTCGGCAATACCTGGTCGAGTTGGCGCGTGGATTAGTCCAGATGACTTGCTCTTCGTTTGAAAGTTTCAAAGATACAAATGAAGTCAAAAACATGTTGGCATCGTTGGCTGTGTCTTTTTCCATCTTCTGTTTGTATCGTGCTTGACCACTGCTTCCATCAAATCCCCACTTAGAGATTAGAGTGAGATTAATTTCCTCCGCGGGCGTATTTGGGACAACGACACTTTGTAACCCTAATATCCTCTTACATGTAACATCAAAAAGAGCTTGTAAAGTTACTTCGGTTGTTTCGGTAACGGTAATAAAGTTCTTCAGTGCGGGCGGATAACAATTTTCCTTTGCAGCAAGCACTTTTTCGTACGAAGGATAGATTTGGCGTTTCGCTGTTTTACACCTTGTTGCATTAGTTTATACGCGGTTTTTAATAATTTCATGTCAATCATAAGACCAAGAGCTTCTTCGGGAGTATAGGATCTAATCTTCTTTTCTAATTGTTCTTTACGCCATGACTTCATTATTCCTTCACCATTGGTAGAGTTGTTTGTAGAGAGTTTCCTGCATAAATTTTGCTTTGTTCTTGCAACCGGATTTTCTTAATTGCATCTGAGTAGCAAGAATTAGTTCCTCTGTACTACAAGATTGACGTAGTTTTTTAGTTTTTCGTTGCTTGGATCTATCACTACTTTCATCAAATGTCTTAACTGGTCGACCAAGTTTTATATTAGAAATTATTGCTCGCGTGAAATTTATAGGTTTATTTAACCAGTTAGCATTCGAACGCAGAAATATTTGCTTATTTCTCCCAGCTGCTGTCCATATTTGCTTGAATTGATAATAAAATGTAGATACTTGAGTAAATTGATCTTTGATTAGGATATCCACTTCAAGAAATTTGCGAATGAATTCACGAAGTCCTTCGCGTTGATCAGAATTAATGGCTCTATTAGTGATGGCTTCGAATAACTGATGTCTTGTTAGCTTGTGACGTGGCAGCCGCGGGGCGCCCGTCACTAGTAGGCGCGATCTCGGTCGCGACGCGGGGGGCAGAGATCATCGCGCGATCAATGAGGAGTTCGAGATGACTCCCCGAAAAACCTTTATAAATTGTGCAATCCTTTAGTGTTAAGAGTGCGCAAGTGAGACGGTCCCGCGGCCTGCAATTTTGTGCCCCTAGACCTCCCGAACCGACCAGCAAGACAGGAGGAGCAGGAGGGATTTAAAGGACTTCGCTCACTGCCAGGCACGTGTCGATCAGATGATTGCTCTCTATTCTCGTTTCGTATTAGAAAATATATGTCGTCTCGAAATAGACTACCGGCTGCCGTGTTTGTTGTCAAGCCACGCTGAAAGATACGAGCGGAGCGAGGTGGAATACCGTCGAACACGACCACGACGCGTGGCCCGCCGAAAAACCGCGTCGAGACAGACGGGACAAAGAGCAAGAAAGAGAGATTAGCCTGTAGCATCAGCAAGGTCTCTAATTGTCAATCGACGATTTTCGAAAAACAAATCTTTGATTTCCTTGACGTGGCTTTCATCGGTAGATGTTGATGGTCGTCCGGGTCGCTGTTCGTCTTGAACTCGTTTTCGGCCTTCTTTGAAGTCTTTATACCACTTATAAACATTTTTTTGCGATATAGCTTTATCACCAAAAGCCTTCTGCAACATCCTCAACGTTTCCGCGCCAGAATATTCATTCCGCAAACAAAATTTAATGCAAATTCTTTGCTCAACAAAATCGGACATAGTAAAAATCGAAAAACTCACTTTTGTATGTTTACAAAAACACGTACAGCTCTGCAGCAATTGAATATATTGACATGAAACTCTGCATAAATGTCAAAGAGAGTGCTACCAACCCACCAAAAAATAATCTCATGATTTTATAGTACCCGCGAAGTTTAAATGAAATATTCACCTTATTTTTTGATCACAGCAGTATATATCATTCCCTGACAATAGCTTTACGAATAACGTCGCTATTTTGCGAGTAAAGAACGCATCGTATTTGAGTTGAGTTTAACGCCTTTTGCATGACTTATAACATATTAATTAAGTACACAAGGACTCAAAATCTTATTCCTTGATTGTTTTCTTAAGAATCTTAAAATATTAAGCACATATAATACTAAATATTTATACGAAGACTTTTGGCCAGTTTTTTTCAGATTTCGACCACTGTGCGGGGGGGGGCAACTTCACATTATAATTTAGTGCGAGAATTATTGCAGTTTTGATTACCAAACGTTGGGAATGGACTATCAAACGACCACCAAACGATTGGTAATGGTCAAAATTACCCAAGACACCGTGGAAACCGATTTTCGAGCCAGGGGGGGGGGCAACTTCATATTATAATTTTTTGCGAGAACTATTGCAGTTTTGACTACCACATGTTGGAAATAGACTACCAAACGCTACCAAACGACCATCAAACGAATGGCAATGGTCAAAATTAAATTCTCTGTGATCGGGGGGCCAACTTCACACAGCCTCGCCGCGCACCGGCGCACAGTGGGACAAATGGGTCTTTTTATGGACAAAAATCGCTAGACGGCGTAATTCTTAACCGATTTCCATGTTTTTTTTTTTTAATTTACTCGCGATGAATTGCTCTACAATCGTATCGAGCCCGTTTTTTAAATTAAGCCCTCGAGTTAGGCACGAGATTTTCTAAAAATCTTATTGCTTGCTTCTTGCGCTTCTCCCGAGAAGTAGCCAATGAAAAATAATACAAAATTATAAAAAATAATATTGCAAAATATTATTTAATTACAAAAAAGACAAAAATATACTAAACATTTTAGCACATGACGAAATCGTCAGAATAAAAGGAGATAAGTATTACCATCATTAATACAGCCAATTCACACGATTGACTTTAATCCGTTATTTTCATTTGAGTACTGACTTGATATGCTGTCACCTATATCAGGATTTTTCGTTAAACTATGGAATTCATAAATAATCCAGCAATATATGTTACATATATATTGGGTGAGTGCAAAAGTTCGTGCGGAGTTTGTGAATAAAAGTCACACAGTGATTAGGCAAACAAAAATCTTTATTCAATCAATGATATATTCTCCATCGTTTTCTATAATCTTTTCCCAACGTTCTGGCAGCATACGGATGCCTCGATCATAAAAACTGCGCGGTTTAGATTCTAAGAACGAAGAGACGCCGTTTTTTAAGGCCTCCAAAGAGTCAAAGTTTTTTCCATTTAAATAATTTTGCAATGACCGGAACAAGTGATAGTCAGATGGTGCGATATCAGGAGAATACGGTGGATGCGTTAAGACATCCCATTTCAGGCTCTTCAGTTTGCGCAGCGTCTTTTTCGAAACGTGTGGTCTGGCGTTGTCGTGATGAAAGACGACTCCCTTGCGATTTGACAAAATCGGACGTTTCTCTTTTATTTCTCGATTGGTTAATTGGCGACAGTACTTGTCCGAATCAATCGTTTCGCCAGCGGGGAAAAGCTCGAAATAGATTATGCCCTTGCAATCCCACCAAACAGAGAGCATCACCTTCATCGGGTGCAAACTGGCCTTTGGCATTGCGTCACCATGCTCACCTGATTGTTTCCATGTCCGTTTGCGCTGAACATTGTTGTAGAGGACCCATTTCTCATCGCCCGTCACTAGTCGATCCAAAAACGACTCGTTATTGAGCCGCCCGAGTAAAGAAACGGCTGCAGAAATTCGCTTGATTTTGTTCTTCTCGGTCAGCAAATGGGGCACCCATATATCGAGCTTCAAATCGAATCCCATCTTTTTTAAACGCCGAAAAGGGGTTGATCGGTCAACGTTTAGTGCTGTAGCAACTTCTTCTGTTGAAATTCGCGGATTATTGAGCACTAAAGTACGCAAAACATCGTCATCAATGTCAGAAGGTCGACCAGAGCGTGGCTCGTCTTCAAGGTTAAATTCTCCGCGCCGAAATTTAGCAAACCATTTTTCCACAGTTCGTTTAGCTGGTGCTTCATCCTGATAAACATCCTGAATGTTTTTTACGGCTGCGGCAACGTTTATTCCCTTCCGAAACTCGTAAAGCATAACATGCCGTAAATGCACCTTATCGATACTCATTTTTAAAGTGATATTTCTCGAAGCAGTTTGTATGAAAACAAATGATTTTTTTTTTAATAACAGCTGAAGACGTCACCTTTCCAACGTTATATAATATGTAGATGGAAGTATTAATGACAACACTTTACGACGCTTATAACTCCATCTATTGAAACTCCGCACGAACTTTTGCACTCACCCAATATATATATATATATATACAATATATATACGCAAACTCATTAGTAGAATACATTAATAATGTGGGGATATCAGGCAGGTATAAAATATATCGGGCCACTGCAGATCCTTTCCACTGGCAAAAACTGAGGATTTCGATCTTATATATGTATCTCGGAGGCCTTAAAAGCCTCTGCTGCTCGGAGGAAAAAATGGAAAAGGAACTTTAGTCTCAGAATTTCATTCTCTTTCATACCCCCGAAGGATAATCATGCCTTTTGAGACACCCTATATAAGCCACGATAGGCGTGACAAACGCCAAACATTATGCGGTTGTTACTAAAAAACTACGAAATTACTAAAAAAAAAAGTTACTAAAAAAATACGAAATATCGCTAAATGGAAGAGGACTTTTTCGTTCTTCTCGCTTAGCTCTAAGCCCTTATGGAGCTGGTGTGTAACAATTTTAAGACATATATACAGGGCGTCTTAAAAATACCAGAACCCCCGGATAACTTCGCAGGATCAAGTTTTCATGAAAACCTTTAAGTACAAAAATTGTAAAAAATCGAGTAACGGACTTGATGGTGATCTTGAATTTGATCTTGGCCATGACCTTCAAAGTCATTTGGAGGCCTACTTGCGTTTTTTAAATGAGAACTCTTATTTTTTAGTATACTATTTTTTTCTACCAATTAATTTGAACAACTTTTGTCTAAAACATTTTGTTATTTGCCTAACATTTTTTGAGATTTGAGGAAACTTAATAACTTTTTCAAAATTTAACTTACGATATCTCGCTATTTGTCGGAAGAAAAAGTGTTACTAGATTTTCTTTTTCTTGTTTGCTTTATTTAGTCTCAAGAATATATTGCTACAATAGTGCCCTGATTTTTGTTAGTTTAATGATTTTGAAATTTCCAAAAGTCAGTAAGTTAACAAAAGTCAGGACGCTTTGGAATAATATATTCTTAAGACTAAATAAAGCAAGAAAGTCTAGTACCACTTTTTCTTCCGACAAATAGTTAGCGAGATATCGTAAGTTAAATATTGAAAAAGTTATCACGTTTTCCTCAAATATCTAAAAAAATATTAGGCAAATAAAAAATGTTTTAGATAAAAGTTGTTCAAATTAATTAGTAGAAAAAAATAGTGTAATAGAAAATAAAGGTTCCCATTTAAAAAACGCAAGTAAATCTCTAAATGACCTTCATAGCTAGTCATAGCTAAGATCAAATTCAAGGTCACCATCAAGTCTCTTACTTGATTTTCTACAACTTTTGTATTTAAAGTTTTTCATGAAAACTTGATCCTGCAAAGTTATCCGGGGGTTCCGGTATTTTTAAGACACCTTGTATACAGGATGGTTATAAGTCGCCAACTCGAAGTGTGAAGGTAGATTGGGTTAAGACAAACAAAAGTCCCATATTGTTTAGTGAGATTCGCAATATTTATCAAGTTATTATTTATAGAAATCGGATGAACGCGCGCTGAGATGGATGATTGGACAAGCGTCGCAGTCTCTCGCGTTATAGCGCGACCCAGTCGACCTAGTAACTTTGGCAGCGTGCGGCGAGACGTAGGTGCAGCAAGATATAACACCAATAACGGCGCGTTGTTCTTCCTCTCGCCGCGCACCAGCAATAGTTTCTGGGTCGACTAGGCCACACTGTAGCCTGAGCAGCTGCAACGTTTCTCCAATCAATTTATCATTTACATCGACGCGCTCCCACTCCTCAGATTTCTGTCATTAATAACTCGATAATTATTGCGAATCTCGCAAAACGGTATGGGACTTTTATGTTTGTCTTAACTCAATCTATCTTCACACTTCGGGTTGGCAGCTAATATACAGGGAATCTTATAACTAATGTTACAGAACTCGTGGAGACATATAGTGGGTTAAGATAAATATAAAAGTCCCATTTTGTTTTGTGAGATTCGCAATAATTATCGAGTTATTAACGACAGAAATCTGAGAAATGAGCGCGTGCCGAAACGTTATGGGAAGAGTATCAAGCCGCTCAGGCTAGAGCGCTGCCTAATCGACCTAGAAACTGTTGCCGGCGCGCGGCAAGAAGAAGGATAACGCGCCGATGCTCATTACCTTCCTCAGTCCTTACCTCGCCGCTTCTATGTCCTGTCGCACCGCGTCTAAGCTCGCGCCGATATGACCGCTGAATATTCGCGATTACAATTACGAGATTATTTTATGAGGTACTACAGATAGCTCATATTGAAAGAATGTAAAGTTTAAGGTTCGAGAGTTCTTTGATCAAGGAAAACATCGAAAAAGAGAAAGCGATAAAGAGCGATGAGATCTACAGAGATTTTAATTATTTTCTATCGTAATTTATCGTTTCGCTGCATTGGATCCGAACGAAATGATATCGCGTAAAGATAGAGTACGATGAACTTTTCTTATCGTACTCTATTATATCTATCGTTAGGAGAATATTTATTAGAGTATGATAGAATTCGCGTAAAGACTCATCATGTCCTATCGTTTTATTCAACTCTGCATGAAAAAAAATGTTAGGTTGAACGAATTAATTTTCTGGCGAAATAAGAGAGAGAGAGAAAGAGAGAGAGAGAACAATTAAGAAATTTTGATTGGAAATACCATAACCATAAACCTTGATGAATTAAAGTGAGTTAATATTTCCATTCTGTATTTCTCTGTATCGTTCATATTTCATTTGCAAGCTGTATCATGGACCAAACATTTTTACCATGTATCATGAATAAATTGTTGTCATAATCAATGGTGTATTAATGATAGAAGAAATTCAAATCTTTATCGTATAATTACGAAAGGAGGATCATCATCAATAGTGCACCTACGATACTTGATATAACATAAATTGATGACATAAAATTGATTCCTAAGTACGTATAATCGCGATACAGTGCAAATCCGAGTGTGTTATTTTGACATGCGTAAGTATGCGATTGATTGAAGCTTCCTTTACATGTTTCTTGTCGTTAAATCGTGTTATTTGACTCATGTAGACATCATTTAACGCGTTTAAACGTATCAAATATCATACCTCATGAAATAATCTCGTAATTGTAATCGCGAATATTCAGTGCCCATATCGGCGCGAGCTTAGACGCGGTGCGGCAGGATGCAGGAGCGATGAGGTAAGGGCATAAGCATCAGCGCGTTGTGTTTCCTCTCGCCGCGTACCGGCAACAGTTTCTGGATAGACTGCGTAGCGCCCTAGCCTGAGCTCCTCCCATAACGTCTCGGCGAGTGTTCATTCCTCAGATTTCTGTCATTAATAACTCTACAATTATTGTGAATCTCACTAACGGTATAGGAATTTTATGTTTGTCTTAACCCGTTCTATGTCTCTACGAGCTCTGCAACATTAATTATAAGACACCTTGTATATAGGGTGTTTCAGACACCCGGGTTACCCGATTTTTTCGTAAACATGACATTGTAGAGACAAATGTTTCAGACAAAAGTTGTAGGGTTTTAAGTGACGCATCAGATAGTGATATTAGTATGACCTGGAATAGCGTTGTCAAGGTTGCGTGAAGGTCACCTTCAATTTTTGTAATGGAATTTCCCCTTTTTTATTATATACTCTTGTAGCTTATTTCGAAAGCTATGTAAAACACTATAATAAAGTATTTTTCCGTTAGGTACTTTTCGAGTTATGAGGCCTGAAAGTTAGAATACCGCCGCCATTGGCATTACCCAAGATGTACCGCGTGAAGTTGCACGATCGGATTTATACCTCTTTGTGTGTGTGTGTGTGTGTGTGTGTCACAGCAGAGATAAGGACCCCACGGTTCGTCACTCCCGTAGTATTTAACTCCAAACGCTCTCTGCTGTGTGTGTGTATATATATGTAGCTGTTGTAATTAGGCCTTATGTTCGAAATGTTCACCGTTTGCTTCAATGCAAGCAAGTACTCTTATCTCAAAATTATTTGTTGCACAAAGAATTTCATCAGCTAAAGAACGAATAGTGTCGCATATTCTACGAATCATATCCTCTTTTGTCGTAGGACGTTCGCGGTATATCAGACCTTTCAGTCTTCCCCACAAATAATAATCGAGAACAGTGAAATCCAGTGGTCATGGTGGCCAATTATGTGAACCATACTTGTCTATTCATTTATCTGGAAACATTTCGTTCAATCGTTCACGGGCAACTCTAGATGTATGAGCTGGGCATCTATCTTGCTGAAAAAACATGTTTAGGCGCAATTGTAGAGGGACATATTTAATCAAGAGCGGAAGATCATTTTCAATGAAATTGACATACCGAACACCATTTAGGTTCTCTTTAAAGAAAAACGGTCCAACGACGTGTTTTTCAATAATTCCACACCAAACATTGATTTTCCAAACATGTTGGTGGTCAATTTCTCGGAACTGAGGATTTTCTTGTGCCCAATAACGACAGTTCCAAGTATTTACAGAGGCGTCACTTGTAAATGTGCATTTATCAGAAAATAAAATTTTGTGATGAAAGTTTCGCGGTTGTTGATGAATCTAGTTGCAAATTTCGAGTCTGTATCTAAAATCAGCATTCGTCATTGGTGAAGAGTCATTCTGTACGGATGAAGCTTGTTTTCGTGAAGAATCTGGTAGATCGTGCTGACTAACACCAGAATCTCTTTCTCTACGTCTTAATGAATGGCAACGATGCAATTGAGCGGATGCAAGAATCTCCGGCGTTCTTTCGTTTCCTTCTAACTTGGCGTCGAATCCATCTACCTCTATTGTGATCAGATTGAGTAATATCTTTATTGGTAATTCGTTTAACTAAGCGAACAAAAACTTGGTATCAGTGAGGAGCATGATGTGGATATCGTTCTCGCCACAATCTTGCAGTTGCTCTAAATTGATTACCACATTCATCTACAATTAACATCATATCCAACGCTTCAGCGTTTGAATACGGCATAGCTGCTAATGAGAATTTTGTTACACCTTATGTGACAGTATTTGACGTGAAAAAAATATGTGACAAGACAAGACGATTTTAATCGAATCAGGGCTGACTTTATTTCGAAAGAATTTTTGCAGTTGTTAATACGTAAGAAATGCGCGTGTACAATTTTTTCCGTCACTACTGATGAAATGTCTGAACTCAAAGAACCAAAAGAAAGAGAATACGCGTGTGTATATGTTAGATTAAATTGAATGGGAACTAAATATTCGGACCTCGGCTTTGTTAATGCAGCGCGTAAAATCGGACATTTCCGACGAAATCTACTTTCTTTCGTTCACTATTTGTGGGAAAGACTAAAAGTTCTGGTATACTGCGAACGTCCTACGACAAGAAAGGATATGATTCCTAGAATACGCGACTCTATTCGTCCTATAGATGCTGATGAAATTCTTCATGCAACAAATAATTTCGAGATAAGAGTACTTGCTTGTATTGAAGCAAACGGTGAACATTTCGAACATAAGGCCTAATTACATCAGCTACACACATACACACAGCAGAGAGGGTTTGGAGTCGATAAATACTACGGGAGTGACGAACCATGAGGTCCTTATCTCTGCTGTGACACACATGCATACGCACACAAACACGCCCACGCCCATGCACACGTACGAGCGCGCGCACACACACACACACACACACACACACGCACACGCACGCACGCTTACGCGCGCACGCGCTCACACACACACACACACGCACACACGCATATGCACGCACGCGCTCACACACACACACACACATGCTGCACGCGCGCGCACACACACACACACACGCACACACACGCACGCATACACACATGCGCGCGCGCGCATACGCGCACACACATAGCAGAGAGGGAGTCGTTAAATACTACGGGAGTGACGAACTGTGGGGTCCTTATTTCTGCACACACACATACACACACACACACACACACACACACACAAATCCGACCTGTGTAACCTCCACGCGGTACACTTTGGGTAATGCCAATGACGGCGGTATTCTAACTTTCAGGCCTCATAACTCGAAAAGTACCTAATGTAAAAATACTTTATTATAACGTTTTACATAGCTTTCGAGATAATCTACAAGAATATAAAAAAGTAGTATAAAAGAGTATAAAAGAGTAATAAAAAAAAGGGGTTCCGTTAAAAAAATTGAAGTGACCTTCACATGATCTTGACAACGCTATTCAGGTCATGCTAATACCACTATCTGATGCGTCACTTAAAACCCTACAACTTTTGTCTGAAACATTTGTCTCTAAAATGTCGCGTTTATTAGGTGCGCAACTAAGTTTCCGAGTTTATTTTGATGAATGAAAAATGGAAAATTTCAAGAGAAATACAAAAAATGGTTTATTCAAAGTATCCATTTCAGCGTTTTGATGGTGTCCTGGACGGTGGAAGTGCGATGACACGGAGGGTTGTCGTGCTGCAATATCACTCGTTCATGTCTCGTGTCCCATTCTGGCCGTTTTTCGAGCAATGCATGGTTCAAATTGATCAGTTGTTGTCGGTAGCGATGCCCATTAACAGTTTCGCCCGGTTTCAAAAACTCATAGTACACGATTCCTTTCTGGTCCCACCAAACGCAGAGCATTGTCTTTTTTCCGAATCGATTTGTCCGTGCCGTCGATGTTGATGCTTCGCCAGGTGAAAGCCACGATTTTTTTGCGCTTGGGATTCTCGAAATATATCCACTTCACATCGCCAGTAACAATTCGATGCAGGAAACTCTTTCTTTCATGCTGCAAAAGCAAAATTTCGGAAGTGGCTCTTCGATTTTCCATCTGTCTCTCAGTCAACTCATGCGGCACCCATTTTCCTTCCTTTTGAATTTTTCCCATGGCATGTAAACGTTTGGAAATATCTTGGCGAGTCATGTTTAACACGTTGAGCGCCGCGTCAGCCATCGGTGGCTGACACTGGACTTTCCATTTAGGCCGCGTCAACCACCGGTGGCTGACACTGAAATTACATTTAGGCTGTGTCTGCCACCGCTGGGTGACACTGAACATGATATAGAACTATAAAATTTACTCTTTTATGGAATTGCAGAAAATTTATTCAAAATTTACTTAATTTTGACACATTACAGGATTAGTGGATTTCATTGAAGCACGGTAAATATAAAAACGGTTCTCCTTTATAGATATTACAAAATGTGACAACTCGCTTAGTTTTTTTCCTGGCCATTTCTCTACTATCTTTTGTAATCTATTCGTAATAGGAACACCGGCCACGAATCCATAATGAAAACAAAACAGACTTGCCGCGTAACGTGTCGAATGAATGAATGCATATAGGCGGGTCATTCTAAACGTAAACACTCTTCTACTGCGATAAGAGACATTGGCCCTATAATACCAGCGCTTCTAAGTGGCGCGCGTGGCCTGATGGGGACTGCCTTCAAAATCGGCGTGGCGCTCAACGTGTTAATGCCTCCGCAAGTTGATCTCGTGTTTGCGTATCATCTTCATCCAATAACGCTTGCAGATCGGCGTCCTGAATTGTTTTTGATCTTCCAGAGCGCTCCTTGTCCTCAGTGTCGAAATCGCCATTTCTGAAGCGTTTAAACCAATCTTCACAGGTAGTTTTCGATGGTGCATGTTCGCCGTAGGCCTCCTCAAGCAAACGATGTGCTTCAGCTGCACTTTATTTTAAGTTAAACCAGAAAAGCAAAGCTTCCCGCAAATGCTGTTTATTTGGCACAAAACACGACATCGTTGTTAGAAAAAATATTTTTGCGTTGCGATATATGTTGGTATTACGACTGGTTATTGTTAACAGATGTCCAAGCTATAAAAAAACACAACTTCAGACATGTATGTCGACTACATGTGTCGTTAGCGCTATCCATGTGTGAAACCCGGAAATTAAGTTGCGCACCTAGTATGAAAAAAATCGGGCGAACCGGGTTGTCTGAAATATCCTGTATATACACGGTGTCCGATAATTAGCTGCCAACCCGAAGTGTGAAGGTAGATTGGGTTAAGACAGACATAAAAGTCTCATACTGTTTTGCGAGATTCGCAATAGTTATCGAATTATTAGTGACAAAAATCTGAGGATTGGGAGCGCGCCGACATAGTTGATTAGAGAAGCCTTGCAGCTTAGGCCACAGCGCAGCCCAGAAACTGTTGCCGGTGCATGGCGAGAGGAAGGACACGCGCCGCTATTCGTTGTTTTATCTCGCCGCATCTACGTCTCGTCGCACGCCGCCAACAGTTGCGAGTCAACTGGGCTGCGTTGTAATCCGAGAAGCTGCGACACTTCTCCAATCATCCATTTTAGCGCGCGCTCATTCGTCAGATTTCTATTAATAACTCGATAATTATTGCGAATCTTGCAAAATGGTATGGGATCTTTATGTTTGTCTTAACCCAATCTACCTTCATACTTCAGGTTGGCAGCTAATTACCGGGCACTCTATATATTGATGACAGATAGCTGAAAATATTTTACAGAATACATTTTAATACAAAAATGTTGAAATTATAATGCGTTTTAAATAGAAACTGTTCGAAAATAGCCAATTGAGTTGTTGAAAATTCGCTCATTTACGAGGGTGGTCCGATAAGTACTTAGCCTACAAAAGAAAAACGAAAATTTTGGAAAAGTGGCGATTTATTTCTCAACATAGTCTCCTTTTAGCTCAATACATTTGACCCAGCGATGCTCCAACTTCTTTAATCCGTCTGAAAAATACGTTTTCTCGAGGTCTGCAAAGTAGGCCTCCGTGGCGGCGATGACCTCCTCATTCGACTCAAATTTCTGCCCGGCGAGTGACTTTTTCAAGTTTGGAAACAAAAAGAAGTCGCACGGGGCCAAATCTGGAGAATACGGTGGATGGGGCAGCAGTTCGTAGCCCAATTCGACCAATTTGACCATGGCGAGGGCGGAGGTGTGAGCCGGTGCGTTGTCATGGTGGAAGAGCACTTTTTTCTTCGCCAAATGGGGCCGTTTTTTCTGCAATTCGGCGTCGAATCGGCCCAATAATTCGGCATAGTACAGCCCTGTGACCGTTTTGCCCTTCTCCAGGTAGTCGATGTAGATCACACCTTGTGAATCCCAGAAAACGGTGGCCATCACCTTTTCGGCCGATAGGACAGTCTTCGCCTTCTTCGGAGCACGTTCGCCGGGTGAAGTCCACTGTTTCGACTGTTCCTTGGTCTCTGGTGTGTACCAGTGGATCCATGTTTCGTCGTCGGTCACGAAACGACGCAGAAACTCCTTCGGATTGCGCTTAAACAGTGTCAAACACTGCTCTGAAGTGGTCTCACGGTTGCGCTTGTTGTCCGGAGTGAGCAAACGCGACACCCATCGCGCCGACAGCTTTCTCATGCCCAAAATTTCATGCAGGATATGACCCACGCGGTCTTTTGAGATGCCTACTGTCTCAGCTATCTCGCGCACCTTCAATCGGCGGTCTGCCAATACGAGATCGTGGATTTTTGTCATGTTATTCTTCGTGGTAGCCGTTTTCGGGGCACCTGGGTGTGGCTCATCAAAAACCGACGTGCGACCATGTTGAAACTCGTTAAACCAATTTTTGACGGTCGCCATCGAAGGAGAAGAGTCACCGTACACAGCATCCAAGCGCTCTTTGATTTCGCTGCGCGATTTCCCTTCCAAAAACAAGAATCGAATCACCGACCGATATTGCTCTTTTTCCATTTTTCTAAAATCCGCGGACATGCCCGCTTCCATACGCGGTCAAAACAAAACTACGAGTCCGATTCGGCTGAAATTTCGACAGTAGCCGTCTACGAGAATGTACTACACGATAGTAAATTTCTCTTGCGATAGTGGCGCCATCGGGCGGTGAGGCTAAGTACTTATCGAACCGCCCTCGTAGATATGATATATCGTACAATCGTGAAAATATTCTGGAATATCTTGGAAGGTATTTAATAATTTCTATGATTTTGTTGTAATTTTAAATGTAATATTAGATGTGATATAATATTATTAAAATTGCTTCTTACTTTAATATGTGGATAATTAATTTGTTAAAGTTAATGTTGATAATAATGTTGATAAACAATAACAGTATAAAAATCTTATAAAGTCTTATTAGGATATGTGTAAAAATGTCAAAACTGTGACATGTCTGTCTTAAACAACATTTTCCTGCGATAAAGATATTAATGTCAGTTGATAAATTATGTTTTTTTATTTTCATGAGCTAAAATAATGATCACCCAAGTAAAGATATGTTTTTTCATATCAGTAATTTATTCAAATTAATTTTTTCTCATATTAGTTGGTATTAGTGTATTTACTCAAAAAATATGACAAAGATTCATTTACCAATAAGGACAATTATAACAATAATAATAGCACTATCGACTGATTTAAATATCATATTATAGAGAAATGTCACCTATTTGACAGACTCCATATAATAACTTCGACATTGCTAAATGCATTATATTTATATCTTGATTTCTACATTATTCTTACTGGCCAAAACTTTAACAGTTTAGCCACGCATCTATGAATAAAATAAAAACTTACTTTAATAACATTATATTTAGAATCACATAAATATTGTGATAGTGATAGGAAATACGTTTCATATTGTACGAAAAACCATATTTAACCCTTATCATATGTCGTCTCCTACGCGACATTATACCTTTTATCGTTACGGATGTTTGTCACCTCCCACATGACATTATACTTCTTACCGTTGCGGTAAAAGCTTCCTCCCTCGTGGAGTGCTTGTCTCTTATCTAAAGATATGCTTTCAAGTATTTTTTTAAGGACTCAAAAAACATTAAATATTACATATTCGCGAGAATATCAGCCAAGTGACGATCTAGCGGCAACTTAGGTCTGAATATTTGACCGATAAGAATTTGATCCAATAAGAGTTAAGTGCATAAATTCTTAATAGTCCATTTAGTAATTTTTAATATTTAGCAAAACTGTTATAAATAATGAGAGAGCTGATATTTTTGTACTAGAATTCCGGTTTTAAAATAATCTTGAGAGAGAGAGAGAGAGAGAGAGAGAGATATATCTAGTATTAATGGATTATATTATTAATGGAGTTATGATATAACAGGATTCTCAACGATTTTTACATTTTTCTAAATTTATTTCTAAAACAAAATTATTTTAAACTTATTATGGTCTTTAAAGATTAATTTTAAAGTTTCCTTAATGTTATAAAATAGAATTCCAAGTTATAAATATTGAAGTTATGGACTTGAGTCTTTTTATATTAAATAGGACATTATTTCGTGTGTAAAAAGATTTTTGCGAAGAGCTTTTACGTATATACATACAGAGTGATCCATGTAAAATGTGACAATTCGAAAACTCTAAAAATATTTGTCATATCAAAAAATTGTTCATGACAAAGTTTCATGTATTTCAGAAGTCTTTTTAATTATATAGGGTGAGGAAAAAAATACCGGAACCTCGAAATATATCAAAAAATATAATTTTTATGAAAAAATGTTTCAGACAAAAGTTGTAGGGTTTCAAGTAACGCATTACATAGCAATATCAGTATGACCTTGAATAGCGTTGTCAAGGTCATCTTAAATTTCTTAAATGGAACTCCCTATTTTTTATTACATATTTTTGTAGCTTATCTCGAGGGCTTTCCAAAACACTATAACTGAATGTTTTTTGTTAAGTATTTTGCGAGTTATTAGGAGTACAAATAAGTTTCCGCCGTTTTCTATAAAAAATTAGAAATTTATTGTGAAAGAACGGTACATTACATTTTATTCAAAGTATTGTCCATCACTAGCCACTACTTTTCCCCATATTTCTGGCAGCATTCGGATACCACGTCGGAAGAACTCTTTATCTTTTGAGGCTATCCACGAATCGACTCAATTTTTAGTATCTTCATATGATGTAAAGCGCAGCTTAGACAGGCCATGTGCCATCGACCGGAACAAGTGATAATCGGAAGGGGCAGTGTCTGGTAAATACGGCGGGTGGGGTAGGACTTCCCAATTAAGTGTTTCCAAATAGGTTTTGACCGGTTTTGCAACATGTGGTCGAGCGTTGTCATGTAGGAGAATAATTTTGTCGTGTTTGGAGTAGTAATGGGCGCGTTGTTCTTTGAGTGCTCTCATTAATTGTGTTCGGTAGAGAGCTCCAGTAATGGTTTCGCTCGGTTTGAGCAACTCATAATATACGATATCAAGCTGATCCCACCAAATACACAGCATGAGTTTTTTTCCATGAATATTCGGTTTGGCTATCGATGTTGAAGCATGGCCAGGTGGTTCCCATGATTTTCTTTTCTTTGAGTTATCGTAATAGATCCATTTTTCATCACCAGTGACTATACGATGCAAAAAACCCTTTCTTTTATGCCTGGCAAGCAGCATTTCACATGTGCAAAATCGGCGTTCAACGTCTCTCGGCTTCAGTTCATATGGAACCCAATTTCCTTGTTTTTGAATCATTCCCAACGATTTTAAACGATGTGAAACTGCTTGTTGAGTCACTTCTAATGTAAGTGCAAGTTCTTCTTGCGTTTGGCACGAATCCTCCAATAATGCTTCCAATTCCGTGTCTTCGTACACTTTCAGCCTTCCATTACGTTCTTTGTCTTCCACGTCAAACTTACCGTTTTTAAACTTTTGAAACCACTCACGACAACTTCTCTCACTTAAAGCAGTCTCACCATATGCTTCTACAAGCAATCGATGCGCCTCAGCTGCAGATTTCTTCAAATTAAAGAAGTAAATCAAAAGTTCCCGCAAATGACGCTTATTCGGCACAAAACTTGACATTTTCGCACGAAAAAATTATGTGATGCTGATACGGAGTCACTAATATTTCAAGGTTATGTTGTTACCAGATGTCCAAACTTACGATATTACGTTTTACATCTGACAATTTCAACATAACCTTTTGGTGAGGTCATCTTTGATCAAACGGCGGAAACTTATTTGTACTCCTAATAATAAACTTATTTGTACTCCTAAGATTTAAGTTACGGTACTGCCGACATTAGCATTACCCAAAATGTATCGCGTGGAGATTGCACGCCTGCGCGATTTCGACTTTCTGTTAAAATACAAAGTGAAAGGAATATTAAATATTTCAATTTTCGAATTCGAACAACAGTTAAGAAACAGCATTAGCTGTCGTCACTTGCATTTCATTCAGTCATTATTCTTCATTATTCTTCAGCATTGTCTTTAGAAAAACCTTGAATTGATCCAAGTATTAATTTATTCGGTTTGACTAATTCTCCCGCTTGTCAATATGCTACATCTTTCAGACCGAGGACGCATATCTCTTCTGATGAGGATAGGGTGATCGATTAAAGTCGTATAATGATATAAAGCAGCTTTTTAATGAAACATTTCGTAATCAAGATACTGCCATTTCAAAATCTACTGTTGAAAGAACAATAAAGCGTTTTGAGGAAACTGGTAGTGTGAAAAATCATGCAATATCAGGTAGATCTGCATCAGCAACAAATCCAGAAAAATCATTAGATGTTTTACAATCCTTCATCGAAAATCCGCATGATTCTACCCACAAAATAGGACAGCAAAATGATCTAGATAAAAAATCTGTGCTTAAAACTTAATAAATTTCATCCTTATAAAGTCCACCTCATACAAGAGCTAAGTGATGATGATTTTGATAGGCGCATTGAATTTTATGAATTGATGATGGAAAAAATAGATAAAGATCCTGTCAAATATAGTCTTTTCAGATGAAACATTTCAGTTAAATGGCTATGTTAATCAACACAATTGTAGATTCTGGTCAGATACAAATCCTAACTAGATTCAAGAAGCACATACGCAGTATCCACAAAAATTGAATGTTTGGGCAAGCAATTTGAATAATGTTCTCATAGGTCCATTCTTTATTGAAGGCAATGTAACAGCGATAAAATATGAGAATATACTAAGAAATGAAATAATTCCAGCAATACAAACAATCACGGGTGACGACTTCGAGAATACATGGTTTCAGCAAGATAATGCTGCGCCACATTACGTCCATAATCATCTGAATACAATATTTCCTCAGTGATAGATAGGCAGAAGAGGACCTGTAGAATGGCCTCCTCAATCGCCAGGTTCCTCTTGATTACTTTCCGTGGGGCTATTTAAAAGACAGAGTTTATAAAATGATTCCACAAAATCTAGATGATTTACAAAATCGGATTCTTGATGAAGCTGCTATTATTCCTATTGATTACATTCAAAATGCCGTTTCATCTTTTTACGATAGGGTAGCTTTTTGTCAAACTTTTGATGGTGGATATTTTGAACAATTGCTATAAACCTTTCCAGTCTTGCTTTAGTTGGCTGGATAGTCTTGTCTTAGTTGACTGGACAGTCTTGCTTTAGTTGGCTGGACAGTCTTGCCTTAGTTGGCTGGATAGTTTTGTCTTAGTTGGCTGCATACTCTTGCCTTAGTTGATTGGACAGTCTCGCCTTAGTTGGCTGGACAGTCTTGTCTTAGTTGGCTGGACAGTCTTGCCTTAGTTGGCTGGACAATCTTGCCTTAGTTGGCTGGACAGTCTCACCTTAATTGGCTTAACAGTCTTGCTTTAGTTAGCTGGACACTTTTGCCTTATAAGGAGAGGACGCCAATTAGAAAATCGTTTTTCGAACGAGTCATAGTGCGTTCGATAGCTTGTATGTAGGTGATGAAAACCCTAGAGCCGTTCGTACCAATGCGCCTTTGTTCAGGAGAATTTAAGAGACAAAGTTAGAGTCACGCAACTACGTCGCACATAAGCACTAACTTTACGACCTCTTTCGAGTAGGCGGCGTAGCTGAGGAGACTAAAGCTCCCACATATAAATTTTTGCACCGGCGGCGAGCGTTCGGATCCCACCGACGACTGCTTCACTTCATGGTTTTTTTTAATTTTAAATCTTGGATTTAAATTTATGCTTCAATATGCATGGTATGCGTCCAAATTAGCTGACGAAAAATAAATGTTTTTAAATGTTAACCAACTATGCTTTCCTCCAAATATTTATAATAAAAAATGCATATGTGAACAACATAATTCATTTATAAAATGTTCGTGGTGCGACAAAGTTTTATGTTTCCAATGTTTTTACATGAATTTTCATCCACAACACTGCGAAGCGATGGAAACATTTTATAATATGTAGACATTTATAAAGTTTGTATTTGATTTTGACATGTATAAGATTTATACGTTGCTTGAAAAATATATAATCAGTTCATACGATTTATATATTTTTTATTTGATATTGCGTTCAAATATCCCGAAATGTCCTTATTTTTTTATATGAACGAAATAAATTAAAAAATAAATAAATAATTATTAATAACGTATTACTATATGTCGAAAATTAAAGAAAAGAAGAAAAAAATCCATGAAGTGAAGCAGTCGTCGGTGGGATCCGAACACTCGCCGCCGGTGCAAAAATTTATATGTGGGAGCCTTAGTCTCCTCAGCTACGCCGCCTACTCGAAAGAGGTCGTAAAGTTAGTGCTTATGTGCGACGTAGTTGCGTGACTCTAACTTTGTCTCTTAAATTCTCCTGAACAAAGGCGCATTGGTACGAACGGCTCTAGGGTTTTCATCACCTACATACAAGCTATCGAACGCACTATGACTCGTTCGAAAAACGATTTTCTAATTGGCGTCATCTCCTTGTTAGTTGGCTGGACAGTCTTGCCTTAGTTGGCTGGACAGTCTTGTCTTAGTTGGCTGAATACTCTTGCCTTAGTTGATTGGACAGTCTCGCCTTGATTGGCTGGACAGACTTATCTTAATTGGCTAGACAGTCCCAGGTAGAACATAGAAATCATAATGATATCATAATGATGTCAATATGACTTTATTTGTCACTTAAACGTCACTGACAATAAATGACACAAAAATGATATAAAAATGACAAAAGTATATATATGCTGCATTATAAATATAAATACTTCAAAATAATCACTTTAGTTCCTGAAATATTTATATCGCTTGACTATATCGTTACAGTTGTGTCAACAATAGAATAACAATAGAAAACAAATATAAGTAATATGTAAGAAAAATGATGACATTGTGACCAAATCTTGAAATTTCGTTTATCGTAATATTCTAGTGACATTCATATCTAGGTAACATACAATATTTTATAAATATTCAATGCTGCATCCAATATACTGTTACAAGAATATTCTCAACGAAATCATGTATAAATGTTAATAGAACATTTTTATTTTGTAGAATAGTCTATAAATCTACTTAAAATATTATAAAAATCATCGGTAGAAATATTATATTAATATTCCATAAATGTTCACTGAATGTAACAAAACTAGTCAAAGCAACGAATTCAAGTGAGCACGTCTCTTGGTCTGTCTTTCTCAGCTGCACTGTTACACTGGTGCGTGTAGCAGTGCAGCTGAAAAGAACAGACCAATAGAAAACGTAGTACAAGGAACAATATAATAAATAACATTTTACGACCCGCTGTGACTAAATTTAGTCTGATGTTATATTTATACCTTGTGCATTTTCTTTGTTTTCCTGCAATAAAAATATACTTTTATTTTTTTGTAGAATAATAAAAGCGTGATTTGTGTATTGTATTATGTGAAAAATAACCAAGACGCCACCACCACACACACACACACATACTGCACAATCATTTTTAGAGGTTAAACAATATTACTTCTAAGATTATTATTAATGTGAAACGTAGATTCTCTAAAGCAACACTATATAGAAAAATAAAAAAGGGAACCGCAAAATGTTTAGATTTATCACAAAATTATTCAAGTGATTCTGATAATGTATCAATATGTAATACTAATAACAATATTTTAGAACCGAATACAACAGTCATGGAAAATATAGAATTGCAATGTGATAATAGTGAAACAGACTGTTCCAATACTTCAGATTCCTTGGATAATTTTGATGATATTACAGAATGCAGTGCTTCAATAGATGTGAGACCAAATGTAGTAAAACACAATGAAAATAATTTTATCAATAAATTACGATTATGGGCAATATCGCATAACATTTCACATTCAGCTTTACGAGATTTGCTATAATTATTAAAATCAGAAGCTAATATTTGTATGCCTCAGGATTCCAGAACTTTTGCTCCATACTCCTAGACACATATTCAGCAAACCTGTAGGTTCAAGCACTTATTCATACATTCGAGTTCAATCTGCAGTTGAAAAGTTTATCAATTTGTTAGAGGAACAACCACAAAAATTAAATTTATTAGTTAACATTGATGGTTTACCTCTTAGTAAAAGTTCTAACACTCAGATATATCCTATATTATGCTGGATATATGAATATCCTCAATATATAGGAGAGATAGGTGTATATGGTGTCATAGTTATGAAAAGCCTAGTAACGTAAATGATTTCTTAGAAGACTTTACAGTAGAAGCTATAAAATTATCAGAAGAAAGTTTTATTTATAAAAACCATATGATACCATTTGCAACTAAAGCATTTATTTGTGATGCTCCAGCAAAATCACTTATTACTTATTGTAAAGGCCATACTGGATTTTTTTCATGTACAAAATGTACGAAAAAAAGAAAATATATAAAAGGAAGAGTATGTTACCCTAAAATTAATTGTGTTAAAAGAACGGATGAAAATTTTCGTAACAGAGTCCAACCAGAACATCATATAGGTAATTCAATTTTAAAAAGAATAGCTTTGGTTGATATGATTAGCAGTTTTCCTTTAGAATATATGCATTTAGTGTGCCTTGGTGTAATAAAAAAACCAATTTGGATATGGAACTTTCGGTCCAAATTGGATATGGAACTTTCGGTCCAAATTGGATATGGAACTTTCGATAAAATAAATTCTCTTGTTAAACTATCGGCTATGATTTAAAATTGCACCAAAAATAAATGACAATACTGGTTTGCAAACGACTGTGCAATTTGTCTTTCAAACATTCTATGAACATTCTATGAACATTTGATATTGTATCAATAATCTTCGGATATTATTTGAATATATTACTGCATGTTCTCTTCACATATATAAAATATTAGAACTAGTCTCATTTTAACATTCTATATATATGCATAAAATATTTTTTTCATCTTATCGGTATATTGTGCGAATATTTTAATGTTCTCAAAAAATATTTATATATTTATAGAATATATTTATGTTATCTGAGTAAAATAACATATGTGATATTTTTAAGAATCTTTGAGGTTTGATGACGTTATTATCCTCAGGAATCTTATGTGTAACGTAAACTGTAGATTTTCGTACAAACAATTATTCATATAACATATATATATATATATTAGCCCTTATGAAAAAAAACCCTCAATTTTGGGTGTTAACACTCAAAAAACGCTTAACTTTGAGTGTTAAACACCGATAAAAAACGCTCAACTTTGAGTGTTATGCACTGAATAAACGCTCAATTTTGAATGTTATATGCCGAAAAAACACTCAAATTGGGTGTGATTTCGGATCGTCAATTGAAGGTTATACCCAAATGAGGGTTAACACTCAACGAAAACCCTCAAAATAACATCCAAGAAAACTCTCAAAATAACACCCAAATATTCACATTCATATTTTTTACCCTATATTTCTTATCCATACATACACAAATACATGTATAAATACATACACAAATATATATACATGTCCAAAAAACCTTTTAGAAATATGATATCTCTAAAATGTTTTTCGGACATTGCATATGTATGGATATAAGCTATATTATCATTTAAACAAAAAATCACAATGATTTTAAAATGAGTAACAAAACACTATAAAAACTCACTTTGTAATCATGATTAAATCATTTTCTTGTCATTTTGATGTCAGTTTGACGTCATTTTGACGTCACTTTGATGTTATTGTGACTTTCTATTTTAATGTACAGTTCTAAAAGTCACCATAACATTATTTCAATATCAGAAAAACATCACCAAACCATCACGAAAACTATATCGAATAACATTATCCTGATTTATCTTAAAATGACTTTTTTTGATATAATTATATTATATCATAATTATATCAATTATATTATTATGATTTTTTGTTCTACCTGGAGTCTTAGTTGGCTGGACAGTCTCGCTTTAGTTGGCTGGACAATTGACGATCTCGCCTTCGTGAGCTACACATCTTACCATAAAAAGCCCGATAACTTCAAAATGACTTACTTAAAGTGGGTAAGCTTTGAAAAGATCTGAAGAAGTGCTACAAGAACTTACCTTGTAACTCGCAAAATATTTAACGAAAAACAATTAAGTTATAGTGTTTTGGAAAGCCTTCGAAATAAGCTACAAGAATATGTAATGAAAAATAGGGAATTGCATTTAAGAAATATAAAATGACCTTTACGTGACCTTGACAACGCTATTCAAGGTCATACTGATATTGCTATGTAATACGTTACTTGAAACCCTACAACTTTTGTCTAAAATATTTTTTCATAAAAATTATATTTTTCTATATATTTCGGGGTTCCGATATTTTTTCTTCATCCTGTATAAACCCTGTATAAAGTTTACCCCCGCTTTGCGCTGAAGGCGGTTGGGGCGTAATTTCGTGATTTCAAATAAAACCTACAAAATGTTATATATTTGCATTCTACAGAAAGAAACAAGTAAACTTTATCTGGAACATTTCTTTAAAAAAATACTTCTATCAAAAGTTATAAACATTTAAACTTTACAATAAATTGCATATCTTAGATCATTTGGACAATTTACACGACTAAAAATAGACAAGAAAAGAAATTGAAGAAATCCTCATCATTATAAAATAATACGCGCTCAAAAGATTAGAAAAATACAGGGGGAAAAGGAAATAATTTAATGACAATGCGTCGTTAAACAAGAAAGATTATATCAATGGTAATTAAAATTTTTAATTAGACTTAGAAATCTTTAATTAGAAGCAAGAGGATAGAAAAGTAAAAAGTCTGAACTAACAAGGAACATCCGCGAAGTATGTGTCTCCAATTTCGTCGAAATTTGGCATATCTGTAAAATAGCCAAAAATAAAAAACCCATATTTATTTATCGGAATGGCGCAGGTTTAAAGGGTGAAACTACCGCTCAAAGTTTCATCCCCTTTGTGCTATCTCGATAGTTATTGTAGATAGAGAAAAACTTTTTAAACAAAAATTGTACGATTTTCATGAAAAATAAAATAGGCTTGCTTAAAATAAAAAAAATATTTTTAATAATTAACAAAATGACCATATCAGACTTAATTAATTTATCAAATTTATTAATATATACAGGGTGCACGATTTATCTGAAGACATTGAAATATCTCGAGAACTATGCATTAGATAAAAAAAGTGGTTAATGAAAGTTGTTAGTCTCGAAGGGGGACATCCAATAATACCAAACTCGACCTCCCAACCCACCTCTTAGGGGTGGGGGTTGGGGGCAACTTTGAAATCTTAAATAGAAACCCCCATTTTTTATTGCAAATGCGGATTCTACGCTACAAAATACGTAAATTTTGTCCGAAACTTTTTTTTTAATTCGTGATAGATGGCGCTGTAATCGCAAAAAATTATATTTTCCGCAATTCTCCAGAAATGATCATTGGATTGAGAAATAAAAAATACCTGTTCAATATTTTTAAAGAACATAATAAAAGTTATTCCCCCCCATCCTCTCGGGGTAGGGTGGGTGGTAACGTTCAAATCTGAAATGGGAACCCGAATCGAAGAGGGAACTGCTCGACGCGCCACTGTGGGTGTATGGCGAACTACGGCTTATTATAAAAAATTGTTTCAATGAAAAAAATTGTTTCAATAAAAATTTCACGTACAATCTAATTCTGCAATGAAAAATGTGGGTCCCCATTTGAGATTTGAACGTTATCACCCACCCTACCCCGAGAGGATGGGGGGGAATAACTTTTATTATGTTCTTTAAAAATATTGAACAGGTATTTTTTATTTCTCAATCCAATGATCATTTCTGGAGAATTGCGGAAAATATAATTTTTTGCGATTACAGCGCCATCTATCACAAATTAAAAAAAAAGTTTCGGACAAAATTTACGTATTTTGTGGCGTAGAATCCGTATCTGCCATAAAAAATGGGGGTTTCCATTTAAGATTTCAAAGTTGCCCCCAACCCCCACTCCCAGGGGGTGGGGTGGGAGGTCGAGTTTGGTATCATTGGATGTCCCCCTTCGAGACTAACAACTTTCATTAACCACTTTTTTTTATCCAATGCATTGTTCTCGAGATATTTCAATGTCTTCAGATAAATCGTGCACCCTATATAGAAGAAAAAGTTTCAATATATTGTATATAGAAGAAAGAATCAGCATTTTTCATTCTGAATCTATCCATATTTTTATATAATATATTTATATAATATTTTTATATATATTTAAGTTATATAAACATTGCAATTTTATAAGTGAAAATGATAGCATAAGCAAGATATTCGGTAACGTGCGTGAACGCTTAATCGCTACATTGCTACGCAAATGGCGAACATCTATTTATATCTTTTGTGAACACATTTTTATTAATACAATATAAAATAATTCAGAAATTATTAACAAGCGCAGGCCGCCGAACATTTTTTTTATTGGTAACATACATTCCACATATCACATTATTTTTAAGTATATTTAATATAACAGACATGAAAGGTATGCATATGAGTTTATATTGATACATTATACATAGAGATGTAGGTTCGGTGAGATAAAACAACGAATAGCGGCGCATTGTCTTTCCCCTCGGCGCGCACCGGCAACAGTTGCTGGATCGACTGGGCCGCGCTGCTGCCTAAGCAGCTGCAACGCTTCTACAATCATCTATGCCGGCGCATTCCCACTTCTCAGATTTCTGTCATTAATAACTCGATAATTATTGCAAATTTCACAAAACGGTATGGAACTTTTATGTTTGTCTTAACCCAATCTATCTTCACACTTCGGGTTGTAAACTTATAACCTCCCAACCTGTATACGTATATGTATAACAGGTCAATATAAACTCATATGCATACTTTTCTTGTCTGTTATATTAAATATACTTAAAAATAATGTGATGTATGGGATGTATGTTATAAATAAAAAAACGTTCAGCGGCCTGCGCTTGTTAATAATCCGAAGTCAAAATTTTTAAATTCAAAATGGCGGATCCAATATGACGACTTCAAATAACTAACTTTGATATGGTATTATGGATATATATCAAACTCGGTATATATATGTTTTATCAATCATAACTAACAAATACAGAGACGAATTTAAAAAAATTAAAATGGCGGATTCAACATGGTGGCTTTAAATGGCTAACTTTGTTATTCTATTATGAAAATGTATTATACTCAATCTGATTTTTAGGTCGCAGATAACGGATCAGTTCAAGACATTCAAATTTTATTTTATTTTTACTATGCACTTAAGACTGGTATGATCTCCCCTCTCTCACCCCCTCCCCCTCTTTCTATCTCTCCCCCCTCTCTATCTATCTATCTCTCTATCTCTCCCCCTCTCTCTATACCCCCTCTATCTATATCTCCCCCTCTCTATCTCTCTCTATCTCCACCTCCCCCTCCCCCTCTATCTCTCCCCCCTCTCTCTTCTCTCTCTCCCCCACTCTCTCTATCTCTCTCTCCTCTCTCCCTCTCTCCCCCCCTCTCTCTGTCTATTCCGTACGGCTATAAAAAATAAAAAAGTAAAAAACAAAAAATAAAACAAAAAAATAAAAATAAAAAAATAAAGAAGAATAAAGAAATAGAGTATACAATCCTACCATAGTCTCCACGTGGCGCATTCTTGGCTCGTGATATTTCACCAGCTAATACAGAGGTAAAAATATATATGGGGTGTCCCATAATTGTAACACACTAACTTCGTAGGGGTGTAGAGCTAAGCGAGAGGAATGAAAAAGTCCTTTTCCATTTAGCGATATCTCGTATAGTTTGTTAGTAATAACCACGTAAAGTTTAGCGTTTGTCACGCCTATCACGACCTATAGACGCTCTGCGTCGAGCTGTATGTATTGAAGTTGAGCATAACGCGTCTTACGCTGATCGTCGCGATGGTATCTTGGCATTTTGATGCCGCGCGACGGTCAGCGCGAGTCACGTTATGGAAGAGGACTTTTTCGTTCCTCTCGCTTAGCTCCACGCCCCTATGGAGTTGATGTGTTACAATTTTGGAACACTCTGTATAATGAAATACCGTTAGTCACCAGAAGCAAAAATATTGTTCTGCCATATTGGATCCGCCATTTTTTATTTTTTTATTTCGACTCTGTATTTGTTATCTGTGATCGATAAAACATACATATACCGAGTTTGATATATCTCCATAATATTATATCAAAGTTAGCCATTTGAAGTCGCCATATTGGATCCGCCATTTTGAATTTTCTAATTTCGACTCTATATTTGTTATCTATATTTGTTATCTGTGATTAATAAAACATATATATACCGAGTTTGATACATATCCATAATATTATATCAAAGTTAGCCATTTGAAGTCATATTGGATTCGCCATTTAGAATTTTTCAAATTTGACTCCAGATTTTTAGCGATACAAAAACCTTGGGAGTACCGAGTTGTGTGCAAATCCGTTGAAAATTGGCAGAATTATTCAAAATGGACATATATGGACCATTACCAGAAGTGTCACTGCTTCTTTTGGACATATATGGGCCATTACCAGTAAACTTGTTAATTAAGGCTTGATATGTTCATTTTGTTAATTATTAAAAATATATTCATATTTTAACTAAGCCTATTTTATTTTTTATAAAAAATTGTACAATTTTTGTTTAGTTTTTTTTTCTACCTGCAATAGTTATCGTAATAACATGAAGGAAGTGAAACTTTAAGGGATAGTTTCACCCCTTAAACCTATCGGCCATAAAAAAAATACGGATTTTTTATTTTTGGCTATTCTACAAACATACCAAATTTCAACGAAATGGGAGACACTTCGTGGATGTTCCTTGTAAGTAAAAGAATATACAGGGTATATAAAAAGTACCGGGACGGTGCAATATCACAAAAATTAAGCATTTTAGAAAAAAATGTTTCAAATAAAAATTGTAGGGTTTCAAAAGATTTATTTACTGACATTATGAGTTTGACCCCAGGTGACATTGCCAAGGTCAGGACAAGGTCACCTTGAATTTTTTAAATAGGACTTTTTATTGCTCCCTATTTTTTATCGCCTATTTATATTTTTGTAACCCTATTTATATTCTTGTAACCCTTCTTCAGACCTTTTCAAAGCACTATAATTTTTTCTACTTTGAGTAAGCCGTTTCGAAGTTATCGAGCTTTTTATGATAAGATGTCCAGCCAGCCAAAGCAAGATCAAAGAAGTATCCAGCCAGCCAAGGCAAGATCAAAGAAGTATTCAGCCAGCCAAGGCAAGATCAAAGAAGTATCCAGCCAGCCAAGGCAAGATTAAAGAAGTATCCAGCCAGCTAAGGCAAGATGATCATAAAGGAAAACTAGTAATTGAAAGCGCGATTAATGTATCAAATGCGCAAATTGTTCACTATTCATTGTTTGACAATGCGCTAATCGATGATAAACACCTGAAACAGCATCTGCTATGTATTTATTAGGTATAAGTGCCGCTTCATCAAGAATCTGACCTCGTAGATCATTTAGATTCCAAGATTTAGTTTTGTATACTTGATTTTTTAGATAACCCCAGAGAAAGTAGTCGAGAGGTATCAAATCCGGTGACCGAGTTGGCCACTCGATTATGCCTCTCCTCTCTATGCATCTTTCAAGAAAAATTGTGTCTAAATAAATATTCGTCCATAATGCGGTGGTGCACTATGCTGTTGAAACCATACCTGTTGAAAGTTTTCACCAACGATCGCGATGATTGCAGGGATGATTTGATTTCTCAGCATGTCTTCATATGAATGAGCTATCAAGTTGCCTTCAATAAAGAATGGTCTTATCAATCTGTTAATATTCCTGCCAAAGCGTCCAATTTCTGTAGATATTGCGTAATACTTTAAAATGAACTAAATGGAAAAAAATTTACAGAAATAAGTAAAATAAAAATTGAGGAAATTTTTACAAAAGCGTTTGAGAATAATGATAATCTCTAAAAGAAAAAGTAAAATCTAACGAATAAGCTAGGAAGCAAAAAGATTTATCCGATAAACAGAAATTTGTATTAATTAGTATTAATTTGTATTAATTAGATAACAAAATTAATAATTCAATTAAAAAAGAAAAAAAATTAGTAAGGAAAATCATTTATCTTTTCCATATGAAACAACGCATATCATGTACAAGTAATGTGTTCTACTTCAAGTCAAGTTCATTTTAATTGATTTGAAATGATTCGAAGATAAAGGAGGAGAGTCCCTAAGACCTATTTTCAGCACCCTTCAAAATTGGACTAAAATGGCTGGAATCACTTCCTTATACCCTTGGAAGTAATATTTAATCAATTCCAGCCTAAACGGAAGTATTTAGAGTGTATACTTCAAATATACATGGTGCATCAGCGCGCGCCCGTATCAAGCATTTCTTTGGGAAACTAAGCGTTTCTGAGAAAAATGTTTCAGATAAAAGTTGGATGGTTTCAAGGGGGACATAAGATGGTGTCATTGGTTTGACCTTGGATAGTCATTTGAAGGTCACGTGAATGTCGATTTCAATATTTTTCCCCTATTTTTACATATCTTGTAGCTTATCTCGAGAGCTTTCCAAAACACTATCGTAGGTCACGTAGAAATACTTATTACAAATACTTCTGAAAGAAATGACTGACGTATTTTCTGCCGCAAGGCTAAATATGAAGTTTTGAAAAGAACTGTTTTAAGAACTGTATGCAGTTTTTTGAGCAACTATGATCCCTTAAGCTTTTAATTCAATAGACCAAGTTCTGCTTATGTCCATGGCCTTATATCGGACCCGATCTCACATCTTAATGTCAGAGATACACAAAATTCGTGTATGCGCGTACCCAGGGACCTGGTTACGATAAAAATAAAACTAGTTCTTGTCAGAGCTGCTTCTCGAGATTTTCTTATTACGCAAAAAGATATCTTGTTATTTTTGAGTTTTTTTTCTTTATTTTTTCTCCTTCTTTAGTTTTTAATCTTGCATAATTATTATTAAATATTAATTATTATTAATAATTAATTATTAACATATATTATTATATATATAATATTTTAATTATTAATATAATATATTATATTATTATTATTATAATATAATATATTATTATTATTTATTATTATATATTATTATAAATTATTATTAATTATTAGTTATTAATAATTATTAATTATCCAAGGTCAAACCAATGACACCATCTTATGTCCCCCTTAAAACCATACAACTTTTATCTGAAACATTTTTCTCAGAAACGCTTAGTTTTCCAAAGAAATGCTTGATACGGGCGCGCTGATGTACCATGTATACTTGAAGTATACACTCTACATACTTCCGTTTAGGCTGGAATTAATTAAATATTACTTCCAAGGGTATGAGGAAGTGATTTCAACCATTTTGGTCCAATTTTGAACGGTGCCGAAAACAGGCCTTAGTGACTCTCCTCCTTTTAATGCTGTTATAAATTTAGTACATTAGTATTACGTACTTTAATATTACGTGTCTGAAGTACAAGTCACGAAATTGTTCCAGCCACCGGTTGGACATCTTATCATAAAAAGCTCGATAACTTCGAAATGGCTTACTCAAGGTGCAAAAAGTTATAATACTTTGAAAAGGTCTGAAGAAGGGCTACAAGAATATGCAATAAAAAATAGGGGGTTCCATTTAAAAAATTCAAGGTGACCTTGTCCTGACCTTGGCGACGCCACCCAAATCAAACTCATAATGTCAATAAATAGATCTTTTGAACCTTACAATTTTTATTTGAAACACTTTTTTCTAAAATTTTTCTTAAATTTTTATTTAGTTTTTGTGATATTTCATCGTCCCGGTACTTTTTATATACACTCTGTATGTTTACAATATTGTTGGTATCATAAAAACTAAATTAAGTTTCAAGGATAATATTAGATCCTCTAGATATACTATTTACAGAAAAGATGGCCTAAGATGGTGGAATGTGGATCAGGTGGCGTGGCTCTCTGCGTCTAGAGATCGTTAGCACAATCACAAATTATGTGTGTATACAGGGTGTTCCATTTTAAGTGATATGGTCGATTACTTGCGAATCGATGATTTGTTGTATGGCTTGAAGGGGGCACATGATAGAAATGTGGATTTGACCTTGAATGACCTTGTCCATGAAAGGAAGGCGTACTAGGTGGCGGCAGAACACCATACGTTCGGCACCTGCATCTTATTTCGTTCCGAACAGAGAAAAATATCGGGAGCGCGGAAGTCGCGCTAGGCCGGGAATCGAACCCGGGTCTTTCGCTTGCCGGGCGACTGCTCTAGACCACTGAGCTACCTGACGCTCCACGCTTATGATATTCTCCTATCCCTAGATAATGTTAAGAGATGTCGTTCGGAAGCGACATCTCTAGTGCTATCCCGAGCGCACGGCAACTACAGAAAGAGGCATGTTATTTGTACCAGTAGTACAAGCTGCTGGTCTCTCAAAGTCAAAGACTGCTATCCTTTAAGATCTGCTGTCTATGTACGTCGGTCTCCACTATTGCCCTTCCTTATCTGGTGCAAATCATACAAATAAGCCTTGTCAAAATCAGATCAACGTCCCTAATGTTTTTTAAGTGGAAACCCCTATTTTTTATTACATATTCTTGTAGCTTATCTCGAGAGCTTTCCAAAACACTATAACAAAGTTGTGTTTCATTGAGTACTTTCCGAGTTATGAGGCTTGAAATTTGAAGACAAGGCTTGAAGACAAGACCGATCATTGATCCGGCCAACTAAGGCAAGACCGATCACTAATCCGGCCAACTAAGGCAAGATCAATTCGAATATGTCTTTAGCTGTTGATAAGTCTTGCCATAGTTGACCGGATCAGTGATCGGTCTTGCTTTAACTTTCAAGCCTCATAACTTGGAAAGTACTTAATGAAACGTAACTTTATTATAGTGTTTCGGAAAGCTCACGAGATAAGCTACAAGAATATATAATAAAAAATAGGAATTTCCATTTAAAAAACATTAATGACCTTGACCTGATTTTGACAAGTCACTCAAGGTCAAGTTCATATTTCCATTATGTGTCCTCTTTCAAGCTATGCAATTTTCATTCGAAAAATTTTTCAATAAAATCATCGAGTCGCGAGATAATCGACCATATCACTTAAAAGGAAACACCCTGTATATACAGGGTGAGGAAAAAGTATGGAAACCATTAAAAATCTCGAAAGATATAAGTTTTACAGAAAAGTGCTTCAGACAAAAGTTAGGCTCAAAACGATGTGTTCACTGATCTTATCAGCTTGAGTAACGTTGTCGAAGTCAGGTCAAGGTCAACTTAATTTTTTTAAACGGAAACCCTTATTTTTTATTATATCATCTTTTTCTACTAATTTGAACAACTTTTGTCTGAAATATTTTTTTATTTACCTAATCTGTTTTGAGATATTTAAGAAAAACTTGATAACTTTTTCAATACTTAACTTACGATATTTCGCTATTTGTCGGAAGAAAAAATGGTACTAGAAAAAAATGGTAGACTTTTTTACTGTGTATTTGGTCTCAAGAACATATTGTTACAATAGTCATCTACCTTTTGACGACTTACCGACTTTGGGAAATTTCAAAATCAAATTAACAAAAATCAGGGTGTTATTATAACAATATATTCTTGAGACCAAATAGAGTAAAAAAGTCTCAGAGCATTTTTTCTTCCGACAAATAGTTGGCGAGATATCGTAAGTTAAATATAGAAAAAGGTTCCGAGTTTTCCTTACATATCTCAGAAAATATTAGGCAAATGAAAAAATGTTTCAGACAGAAGTTATTAAAATTAATTGGTAGAAAAAGATGATATAATAAAAAATTGGAATTTGTTTACAAAAAATAAGTTGACCTTAACCTGACCTTGGCAACGTCACTCCAAACTTATAAAATCAGTAAATACATCGTTTTGAGCCTTATAACTTTTGTGTAAAACACTTTTCTGTAAAACTTATATCTTTCGAAATTTTTAAAGGTTTCCATACTTTTTCCTCACCTTTTTCCACCCTGTATACAGGGTGGGGGGTTATAAGTTTACAACCCGAAGTGTGAAGGTAGATTGGGTTAAGACGAACATAAAAGTCCCATACCGTTTTGCGAGATTCGTAATAATTCACGAGTTATTAATGACAGAAATCTGAGGAGTGGGAGCGCGTCGACGTAGATGATTGGAGAAGCGTTGCAGCTGCTTAGGCCGCAGCACGGCCCAGTCGACCCAGTAACTGTTGCCGGTGTGCGGCGAGGGGAAAAACAATGCGCTGCTATTCGTTGTTTTATCTCGCCGGACCTACGTCTCGCCGCACACCGCTAATAGTTGCTGGGTCGAGTGGGTCGCGGTGGTTTGAGTAGCTACAATGCTTCTCCAATCATCTATGTCGGCGCGCTCCCATTCCTCAGATTTTTGTCATTAACTCGATAATTATTGCGAATCTCGCAAAACGGTATGGGACTTTTATGTTTGTCTTAAGGGGGAACCTGGTTTATAGAGTCAAGATTTTCGAGTTTTTTTTTGCTTCATCGATAGTTAAACTATTCAAGAATATATTCCCAAAGTTTCAGAGCCCAATTCAAAGTATTTTAAAAGTTATAGAATACATGATGAGTCAGCGTCGCACAAGTATACGATCGCTCGGCCGGAGTGGGTCGCGCGCTCACCCGATACAGATACGTGCTATATGCCGGTACGATATTTGATTACACATTTCTATAGATTGTCACGTAGGTGTGAGTGTATGCGTGTCTATGTGTGTGTACGTGTGTATAGTTTACAGTTTCAACGATCAGTCTTGCTCTGATTCTCGACGAGTAAAGAGTTTCTATTTAGCAAAAGTCGTTTGACAGTTTTAAATATGTATCCAAAAGGCTGAAGAAGTACTTCGCAGCGCATTTCGAAACCGCCGAAAAGAAGATTTCGTGGCAACCAGCATTCCAAAAATGAAAGTGATAATTTAGACGAGAGCATCAGTGCGAAAAAATTAAGTACAGCGAGTACTGATAATATTATTGTGAATCCATTACATTATTATTAGAATCATAGAAAAAAACTTATAAGTCCATTTTGACTTTGAATCCGTATGGTGAAGATTGCCCCGTAAAAAAAAGTGAGTGCGTCGGACACGTTCAGAAGCGGATGGGGACGCGGCTTCGAAATATAAAAAAAAAGGAGAAGCTTGGAGGCAAGGGGAGATTGACCGATCTCGTCATAAAAAATTAACCACTTACTACGGTTTAGCCATAAGACGAAATGTAGATTCTGTGGGTGATATGAAAAAAAGCATAATGACAACACTCTACCACTATTGCTCGACCGATGAAAAGCCGAAACATGAAAATTGCCCTGCAGGCGCTGACAGTTGGTGCGAGTGACGCAAAGCTGAAGCCGCCGGTCAACTCGTAAACTATAAACATCCTGCTCCAGTTATAAATTGAATGATATTGAGAAACACCTTACTTCGATCTATGAAGATCTTTTGACTAGATGTTTAGGCGGGCACACACAAAATTCCAACGAATCCTTCAATTCGACTGTGCGGTGTATCGCTCCTAAACACCTCAATTCGGGCTTTAAAATTGTTCAAATCGCTGCATATTTGGCTACTGGCATCTTTAATGAAGGCTACATTGCCATTTTATTAACAATGCAGTTATTAGAAATCAATATCGGCCAGCAATGCAAAATGTTCGCTGATAATTACGATGCGCAGCGAATTACGAGAGGGGAGCGGCGCCGAAGCAGCACGACCAAGGAAGCTCGCACAGCTCGTAGACTGGAGCAAATGCAACGAAACGAGTTTTATGAAGCTGAAGGCTTGCAGTATGGCCCTGGTATAGCTGATTAGCATAAGATTGCGGTAAGTCTCCAATAAATGATATTTTTTTGTACCACAAACTTTAAACGCGTTTTTCTCGAAATATCATTTTCGTACTTTCTTAAAATCTGCGGGGAAGATAGAGAAAAAACTAATTGATCAATCGACTTGATTCAAAGTGCGTTAGCTAGAGAATGAACAACCATTCTATGTGAACCTCAAACATTGGTAAAAACATTAATTTAAATAATTGTTATTGCATAAAAACAGGAGGAAATTTTTTCTCAAAAATGTCATTTTTTTGTTCAAGTGCTAAAAAGTTTTGTATTTTATGGTTTTTTAACCATGTTGTTGGTTCACATAGAATAAAAATATATGAAAATTAATAATCTTTTTGGTTTTTTTGTTTCAGATCAAAATTGCAGGCTATATTTTTCCCGCAGATTGGCAACTCGGTTGACGAGGCGCTTTAATTAGAGATACACCATGGCGCCATTTTGCAATTATTTTATAATATAAAAATTTTTTTTACATCTTCAAATAGGCAGTTAAATATTATAAAAGTTTTAGGAACCTCAACTGCATCATTGTCAATAAAAAAATTCATAAAAATCTCCTCTTTTTTAGCCTCTTAAACCAGGTTCCCCTCTTAACCCAATCTACCTTCACACTTCGGGTTATAAACTTATAACCCCTCACCCTGTATATGCATACAGGATGTCCCAAAAGTAATGGACACCCTAATAACTCTTCAGTATTGAAGTTTGAAGGAAAATGATCTGAATAAAAGTTGTAGAGATTTAAATGAGCTATAATGACCTTAACTTTGACCTTGACCTCTATTTTCAAGGTCATTTGAAGGTCAATTTGCGTTTCTTAAATGGGAATCCTTATTGTTTATTACACTGTTTTTTCTACTAGTTAATTTGAACGACTTTTGTCTAAAACATTTTTATATTTGTTTAACATTTTTTGAGATATTTGAGGAAAACTTGATAACTTTTTCAACATTTAACTTACGATATCTCGCTACCTATTTGTCGGAAGAAAAAGTGGTACTAGACTTTCTTGCTTTATTTAGTCTCAAGAATATATTTTTACAATAGCACTCTGATTTTTGTTAATTTGATGATTTTAAAATTTCCAAGTCAGTAAGTTAACAAAAGTCAAGGCGCTATTGTAACAATATATTTTTAAATATATTTTTAAAATGGGGACTCTTATTTTTTATTACACTGTTTTTTCTATTAGTTAATTTGAACAACTTTTGTTTAAAACATTTTTTTATTTGTCTAATATTTTTTGAGATATTTGAGGAAAACGTGATAACTTTTTCAATATTTAACTTACGATATCTCGCTAACTATTTGTCGGAAGAAAAAGTGGTACTAGACTTTCTTGCTTTATTTAGTCTCAAGAATATATTTTTATAATAGCATTCTGATTTTTGTTAATTTGATGATTTTAAAATTTCCAAGTCAGTAAGTTAACAAAAGTCAAGGCGCTATTGTAACAGTTGACCTTCAAATGATCTTGAAAATAGAGGTGAAAGTCAAAGTTAAGGTCATCATAAAGTAGCTCACTTAAATCCTTACACTTTTATTCAGATCATTTTCTTGAAACTTCAATACTGAAGAGTTATTAGGGTAGTCCGTTACTTTTGGGACACCCTCCCTGTATATGCACGTGCGCGCGCGCGCTCTCACACACGCACACGTACACACACACACACACACACACACACACACACACACACACACGCACGCACGCACGCACGCACATACACACACAGCAGAGAGGGAGTCGTTAAATACTACGGGAGTGACACACACACACACACACACACACACACACACACACACACACACACACACACACACGCACGCACGCACGCACGCACACACACACACACACACACACACACACACACACACACACACACACACACACACACACACAAAATGAATAATTACGAATGAAAACATCTTACGTAAAACATATAGACGTTATTGACTTTTTCTACCTATAATAACTTTACCTGTATAACGACGTCTTGATACACAAAAATTGAACATAGTGATACTGTTGTGTAGGCTGTGGTTGCCTGTTAAAAGAAACATCTAATCGCTCGCATAATGTTTCAACCATAGATGACCTCAAACATAAAAGTATGTCTAGCCAATCCAACCCTGTCACCAAACAATATTCTAATAATGTACAGGCATAACTTAATGTCATCGATGTACCTATAAAATCATATAAATCATTTTAAATGTGTAATCCTTAATTAAAAATCCTTCTTTACTTAAAGATGAGTACAACATTTATGCAATTAATATAAATAACAAGAAATACATATCATACCTGTAGTACCATCTGGCAATAATTTATAGAGATACAGATTGCCATGAGTATCACATGCAAGAAGTACACATCCTAACCATGAAAGATCCATATGGGAAATAGATATTGAACTTTTAAAATATTTGCTATTAGGTTCATCTTGACGCCAACCCATATTTAAAGACGAAAATGTCACTTCTTTCAGACAGTCCAAGCGATTTAAGCAATGTACCGAAGAGTCCGCTAATGCTATTATTATATAGCTTGGAGGTGGTAATGTTGTCACTATAGATAGTTTCGTAGTCGCTATCGCCGTTACTGGTGATTGACAGCGATATTGTGATTGATATTGCCAAACCTATAGTACAATAAGAAATAATAACAATATATAATATTTATTCGTTCGATTGTGAAATATGATAATTTGAAAAATAATTTTAAATAAAGTACCTTATCTGTTTCATGCAATGTTCAATTTAGAAAACCAAAAATTCTTTTATAAAAATTCAAAGTCATCATGCATTTTTCAAATATAATTTTTTTTAAATGCAACGGCATAATGTTTAAAAATAATTAAATACTTACAACTGTCTTGAAAGGTTCCAAACTCTTTGGTTGAAAAAGTTTATGAACAGGTTGTGACTTTTCACGCAACTCCCATACCTCTATAAATCCGCCATTTTCGCTATTTGCCGCGATAACAAGAGAATCTGCATCTTCCCTGACTACAAATTTTAGGTGTGTTACAATTGTACCTATAAAGAAAATAGAAAATTTGTAACTCTAAAGTAGAAAAGAATCCGCGCGCGCGGACACACATACACACGCACACACACACACACATCTTTGAGTACTTCTGGATTATGTATACTTTTTCCTAACTACAAATTTTTTTAACAATTTGTTTTTTATTATAGCTCATGGTTAATTTTAAGTTTTAAATTTGATTTTTAATTATATTTAAAAAAGTTTGCATTAAAAAATATTTCTCAAAATAACAAGTTATGAAAGTCGCTTGTTACTTAAGAATTTTTTTTTGTTTGTATTTAGACTCATAATTTTTAGGATATATCCTAAATATACAGGGTGGTCTATTTTAATCAACAAATGGAAATATTTCGTCAGGTAAGCCAGATCGCGAAAAATGTTTCAAACAAAAGTTATAGGGTTTAGAGGAGGACATCTTACGGTGACCTTGGATTATCGTTTGAAGATCACGTTAAGGTCAACTTTAAAATCTTAAATGGAACTTCCCATATTTTATTGCATATTCTTATAGCCCTTGTCGAGACGTTTTCAAAACACTACCTACTTTTGTCTTTTGCGTAAGCTATTCCCAAGATATAAAACTTCAAAGTTGATATACCACCGGCATTCGCATTACTTGATGTACACACCAATCGTGCGCAATCATTCACAAATAATCTTTAATCAATAACTCAAAATTTTATGTAGTTTCATGTAAAATACAAAATAATAGGAAATAATACATCATAGTAGCCCTAAAAAGGGCCGATTTTGTGTGTTGTTGTGGGGGGGGGAGCTCATTTATCATAGATGTTCGAAAACGCCGCCATCGACAGCTCGGCACACTCGACTCGAACTCGCTTTTCGAAACTTTCGACGAGTTTCAGAAGAACGTTTGCTGGAATCGCTTGACACGCATTTCTAATACGATCCATCATATCCTGCCGCGTCGTTGACGGTTGACAGAACACAGCATCTTTCAAAAATCCCCACAGATAAAAATCCGGAGAAGTAAGATCGGGTGATCTTGGTGGCCACCAACTGGACCATCCCGACCTATCCATCGATGAGGGAGAGTGGCATCGAGGTGATTCCCGAAGTAAACTATGATGTACAAATCCGACCGAGCAACCTCCCCGCGGTGTACATCGGGTAATGCGAATGCCAGCGGTATGTTAACTTTCAAGCTTCATATCTTGGGAGTGGCTTACGCAAAAGACAAAAGTAGGTAGTGTTTTGAAAACGTCTCGACAAGGGCTACAAGAATATGCAATAAAAAAATGGGGGGTTCCATTTAGGATTTTAAATTTTACCTTAACGTGACCTTCAAACGACAATTCAAGGTCAAGCCAAGGTCAGATGTCCCCCTCCGAACCCTACAACTTTTATTTGAAACATTTTTCGCGATCTGGCTTACCTGACGAAATATTTCCGATTAAAATGGACCACCCTGTATAAACAAATTTAATATTTGTTGTATAAACCTGTATAAACAATTTATTTTACATGAATTGTCCTTGGGTGCTCCATCCTGCAGAAAGAAACTTGGTAAAGCCTGCGAAGTGATAGTGCATTTATCATCATTTCTACGCACTAGTACCCTGTAACATCTTATTGGCAAACAAATATTACCACTGCTAACCGCAACAAGGAAGTGACCATCTAAAATTTATAAAAAGTTTATTCTTACAGTATAGCTATTATCTATCATTGTAAATTATTTTTACCACATAACAATACTTTTTCCATAACACAAATCAACCGCAGTTATTCTATGCCTTGTGCTACCAAGACTTTCTGTTGAATAGCAAATTGGCACTTGCAAATCCTTCGTGATCATGACTGCACCAACCATACCCGTTGTCGACACTACTAAAACACCTTCAGCTGCTCTGCCACCAAATTGCCTCACCGAAGGAGCAAACAGGAGATGGTTAAATTTCTCATTATAATGAATACTATCCTTTTTCTCTGTTACTAATCCTGTCTAAAATTAATGAAATAATAACAGATAATTAAGAAAGTAGTAATATGTTGGATAATCCATTAAAAGTTCTAGAAGTATAAGTGAAAGTTTTTATTTACAAAAAAAAAAACTCATCAAATATTCAATTGATTGAAACATTCAAAATTGATTTGATATTTCTTAAAAAAAAAAAAAAAAAAAAAAAAAAAAAAAAAATTAGATATAAAAATTTTAAACCCATTTTTAACAGGTAACTATTTTAAGATTTAGGCAGCAAAATATTTCAGAAAAGTTAATTTAATATAATTGATTGTGACAGAATATCATTGGAACGATAAGAAACATAGAAAAAAGCATTAAACAAAAGTTTATAGTATTTAATATTCTTATAATTATGCTTTCTGATTTTTCAGAAATATATTTTTTTAATATATTTTCCGTTTCCATTATTATTTTCATAAATATCCAAATTCTTGAAAGGACAAAAATTAAAGAAAATTTTAAGTGCATTATACTAAAAAATAAAAATCTTACAATTCAGAAACTAGAATATCCTAAAAAATTGTAATAGCAAAATCCAAGTAACAAAACAATATTCCAAAATATTATAGAACATTATTTCCCTAAAATATATATTATTCAGAAGAGGAACTATTATTCTGAAAATAGAACATACAGATATATTATCTACTCTATATAATACCTACTCATTTGAGTTTATAGTTTACACTCTTGCTGTACTCAAATAAATAGATACTAAAACATCTGACTACAATAAAACAATTCCAATATTTCAGTAAAATTATATTTTGGAAAATTGTCAAGATATTCAGATTTCAATACACTTTTCAAAAAATTATTCTAATTTAAAAATTTTATTATTCTTTTTGGAACAATATGTGTCATTACTTAAATTTTACTTCATAATTAATTTACTTCATAATTAAATTTTACTTCATAATTTCAGTTTCAGCTTCATATATAGAAAAATTATTTTCTAAAATTGTTTTTAGAATATAAACTATTACTAACTGTAATATTAAACTATTAATGTTATACTATATGCTGTTAAGAATGTACTATATCCTGAAACAGCTTTTACATCATAACACACATAGCAGTATCTGTACAATATATACTATAAATTCAAATTAGAAATTTAATCAAATACAGATAAATTTTAAATAAAGTTTTAAATATTACAGAAGTATTAATAGAAATAAAAATATTGAAATATACTGAAAAATTAGTGAAAAATCGAAAATCATAATTATTTAAAGTTTCATCTACATGGAGCTTCTAAGGCTCTTTTATCAAAAATCAAATGCAATAAATATAATAGTAATAACCTGTCATACATATTAATGTTACTATTTTATTATTTTACTAAATAAACTAAATTAAAAAAAGTAAAATATTTTAGAATTATTATAATCAGGTATATTGTACTAAGAGTCTCTGAGGCTTTTCTGTCCATTTGTTATAAAATAATTTTATCTTGATGAAGGTTAAATACTATATAAATTTTATATTAAGTCTATTTTTTCATATCTCTTGTAGTTTTAGATATATTTATCCAATCCATTTTATTGAATTAAATTTAAAAGTTTTATTTTTTGAATCTCAAAATGAACGCAAATAAAATATATTTTAAATATTTGATTATAACAGTTGAAAGAATATATCAAATCAATTTGATTAATTGTAACAGACTTTTGTCAACATAATTAATCAATTCGAATAAATACCTTTTTGCCATTATGAAACCAAGCTACGCCTAATATATGTTCACCAGGAAAGCATGTAGAACCTATTAAAATCCAATCATTTAACACATGATCCTTCAACATCCATAGCTGTACATTTCCAGCTACATCTGCCACTACTAATTTATCACCAGGAAGATCCCATTCTAATGCAGTAATATTGTGTCGATTTGAAAGAATTCTATAAATATAAACAAATACTTGTTTATAATTGTATTTAACATTCCAAATTTATTAAAATCAAGTCATAAATTTCATAAATATTAAATGATAACAAAAAGTATTTTATTTAATATCATAAAGAAAATATTACTTTTTAGATTAATACTTACTTATGAGCATGCCATGGCATATTCATATCTGTTACATAAACATGACAACCTCGTGTCTTGCCACTATTGTCATCCAATTCTGTCATTGTAGTAAATGCTGCTATATTTCGACTGGATAAAGAACATAAGGATTGTCCATCATATAAACTAAAAATTGAAACTCATATAAATATTTACTAAATACTGCAAAAAATATACAATTATTATTGTATTAGGAAAAATATACCATTCTTGATTAGAAAAAAACTTAGAGGAGGTCCTTCTGTTAACTGTATACAGTAGATCCATTTTTATATATTTTAAACAACACTATATATTTAAACAACACTTCACTCACATTTGTACTATATTTTTATTTACTTCATTATAATTTGAGTCCTATCTATTCTATAGCCGGTTGCACACAGGACGCGTCACGTTCGTCAGGGGGTTCAATTAAATTAAATTCAATAGATGGCTCTGGGCAAGTTGGGTACATAGCAGAGAGAAGCCTGAAAGCGGCCACGCCGGCGTTTTTGGCGACATGAATTTTGATGACTGATTTTAACGCCATCTGCGCCCATTTGTAGCCGGGAACTACGTTGACTACGCCCATTTGCAGACGCTGCTGGTAAAGTCTCTATTTGGTGCGTGTCCATTCTATGCCCATTTACTGGCGGTTCGTGTCTGTGGTACGCCTATAATTGCGGGTTTGAGAAACACGGCATCGCGCACAAACTTACACCTCGTTCAACAGCACATGATTCTTTTTCTGTACATATGCATTTCTATACATATTTTTGTAAAAAATTGCATCTTCTAATTATTATCCGAATTATTATCTCTTGTTACATTCGTAATTTGTAACAAGAGCAGGCGGTAATTTCCAGTCGACACAGAGCATTAAATATATTACATTTATATTAAAATTTCGCACTCAACACCATGTGTGTTATCAGAGAGAGTGGGCATGGCTGCATTTACAGCGTTATGAGGTGCTTACGGATAAGTGCCCGGGGTCAGTTTGGAGTTAGTGGTACACACGTCTCTCTAGAATTCATGTATTTCATGTTTTGCCCCGTCGTGTCTCTTTGAGTGTCCCGGGTCAGTACGAATAAAGTATACGAGATCCATGCGATTATTTTAAAAGGTTAATATTACATTTATTTATAAATAAAAATATAGAAATTATGCTAAATAAAGAATTTTTAAATTTGGTAATTATCCAGTTTAAGGGCTCCGCCTTAGAATTCGATAAAAATAGACTCAATCAACGCGTTTTTTAATAAGGAACAACTTTTTCCTCTGCGAAAATTGTCGCTCTTCACTGCGAAATGAAATAAAAATAGTTAAAGTTGACTGGTATAATAGGTTAGGAAACCTGTCAAGATTCCGGATGGGTTCGCAACTTTCCACGCGCAACGTGGACGGGGTGGATGCGGAAGGGAGGGGCCCCTTCGCACCCCCCCGTGTATGTGTGTATGTACATATGTTGAGGCATTTTTATTTATTAAACCAACGAATATTGTACACTCATTAATTTAGTAAAGCAGAAAATTTTAGTACAATTTTAATAAGGTGAATATCTTTCATCAAATGTCCTTAACTTATCAGTTTCGTCATAAAAAAATTATTAACAATTAAAGATCATAACTATCGATTCCACATTTATTTTTAATTTTTTTAATTTATCTTATTAAAATTGTACTAAAATTTTCTGCTTTACTAAATTAATGAGTGTACAATATTCGTTGGTTTAATAAATAAAAATGCCTCAAACATATGTACACTCAGAGGCAGGTATGGTGTCCCTCGGCAATGTATACGCCTGTAAAACAATCGAAAGCCATGACAAGCATATACGCATATGCATATGGGCGTACTGTACAGCGCGAGAGAAGCGAAGAGGGAGAAGTGGTGGAAGACGTTCCGATGTTACATCCTTATCGCACGTCGCACGATCGAGAGAGAAAGCATTACCAGATGTAGTACGGTTAATGATGTCCCCAATAGCTGTCTCACTCTCTCTACGCTTGAATGCAGGCAATATGAGTGAGACAGCTATAGAGACATCGCGCTGTCTCTATAGGTGTCTCGCTCGCTCTAATAGCCATATATCGCGCTTTCCTCTTTTCTCCTTAGCAGAAATGCCGATCAAGGAGGCAATCTTGTCTATAGGCCAGAAAAATAAGCTATTTTCGCGAATTTTTTTTTTCGGAAACTAAGCAGACGATTGATCTCAAACTTGATAAAAATAATAATATATATTTTATTGGTGAGAATGAATTTTTATAGCGTTATAATAATAATGTAGCAAATATACAAAAAATAATGTGACGTGTTTAGGCGCACGCCGTTTCACGGTTCCTATAAAATCTCGAAATACGGTAGACTGGGACAAAAACGCAAGTAAAATAATTAATCTACGAACTTGCCGCTAACTCGTTTGAATTAAGGAAATAAAAACGAACTACTTTTTTAATATTTTAAGGTATTTAAAAATTATATTTGAAAAATCGTCATAAATATCGATGATTTTACGTTAAGAATTTATTTATTTGCAAGAAAACGATATTTCATGAAATTTACGAAAAAAATTATTTTATGCCGTGAGATATGTCAAATTGTTAGATATTGCAATTCTTTTTAGACGCAACATATCTTTACTTTTGGAAAGACTACGAGAAGGAGGGAGAATAAATGCAACATCTTCCTTAAAATGCTACTTAAAATATAGGCTCCGCTCTTGAAAATATAAAAAAAAATTAGGAGACATTTAATAATAATAAAAATTACAATAATAATAACGAGACGCTATATAGCATCTCCTGAAATCAGAGAAAAAACTTTTTTTTATATAAAAAAGTTGATCGATCGACTTCAGCATCTAATTACATATTCGAAACATGTCTATCTATCGTGTGAAATCTAGCGAAATCTAGCGAAATCTAGCGGAATAAATAAATATTAATTTTTTATATGCACTTCGCTATCTCTATAGGTGTCTCATTTGCTGTAATAGCCATGTATCGCGCTTTTCTCTTTTATAACGCCATAAAAATTCATTCTCACCAATAAAATATATATTATTATATTTATCAAGTTTAAAATCAACCGTCTGTTTAGTTTCCGAAAAAAAATTCGCGAAAATAGCTTATTTTTCTGGTCTACAGACAGGATTGCCTCCTTAATCTGCATTTCTGCTAAGAAGAAAAGAGGAAAGCGCGATACATGGCTATTAGAGCGAGCGAGACACCTATAGAGACAGCGCGGTGTCTCTATAGCTGTCTCACTCATATTGCCTGCATTCAAGCGTAGAATGAGCGAGACAGCTATTGGGGACACCATTAACCGTACCACATCTGGTAATGCTTTCTCTCTCGATCGTGCGACGTGCGATAAGGATGCAACATCGGAACGTCTCCCACCACTTCTCCTTCTTCGCTTCTCTCGCGCTGTACAGTACACCCATATGCGTATATGTCCGTCATCGCTTTTGATTGTTTTACAGGCGTATACGACATCGCCGAGGGACACCATACCTGCCTCTGAGTGTATACACACGCGCACACACACACGGGGGGTATACACCCACCCCGTCCTCGTTGCGCGTGGAAAGTTGCGAACTGTTACGTTTGCCACAGCTTATGATGTGGCGAAACGAATATTGGGAAGGAACGAGAAATCAGCTTATATGCCTCCGACTGTTAACTGACTTTATTTTATAATTCTCAACAAGAGTGTAATACCGCTCGAAAGAGAGAGGGACTAGGTGTTCGTTTGAGGATTGCTAGCAGGGAACTGATCTGGTGAGCATAGGAAAAATGACGGTAAGGAAGGGAAGGGAAAAGATAAAATTCCCGCGAGGGTAGTCATGGCTGATGATGAGAGATTCGGCAGGAATTCGGGGATATGACATCTATTAGTTTGTTATTTTAGGATAAGATCGGTCATCAGGATTAGATAAGGCAGGTATGGAGGAATATACGTCGTGGTCGCTGTTGCGATGATTCACATAAGATAATACAACTATATACATTGCGGCACGTAACAGAACCCATCCGGAATCTTGACAGGTTTCCTAACCTATTATACCAGTCAACTTTAACTATTTTTATTTCGTTTCGCAGTGAAGAGCGACAATTTTTGCAGAGGAAAAAGTTGCTCCTTATTAAAAAACGCGTTGATTGAGTCTATTTTTATCGAATTCTAAGGCGGAGCCCCTAAACTGGATAATTACCCTAAACTTTTAATTTATCACGTATTTTATTTTGTATTTTGTTTTAATTCATAAATATAGAGTGCTGCATTTATAAACATTTTTTAACCTTATTATTTATTAACATGTTTATTATTTAATAATTATTCTATTATATATTTATGATAAATGACACCAATTACATTTATATTTACACATTATATTACATTTAGATGTACACAGGAAGGAAAATGGAAGTTATAGAAATCCTTTACAGCATGAAATATCGCAGAAACATTGCAGCAATATTGCAATATTGCAAATATTATAAATATTGCAGGAATATTGCAGCAATATTACAAACATATTATTTTAGAGCTAATATTACAAGAATATTGTAACAATATTAGAAATATAATATTCCATAAGTAATATTGCAGAACATTTAAGCAATATTACGAATGTAATATTCCTTTGCTAGTTTCAGAATAATTGTTACAATATTATAATGTATTGTATTTTATAATTATCCAGAAATATTAAGCAGAAATATATTTTTTGATAATAATGTCATTAGCTAAATTAATGAATTAAATATAATAGTAATATAGATATTACAATGGAATTATATCTGAGAGTCAGTGTAATATTTATGATCAACAAATATTTTTATTATAATTATATTAGGCACGCACGCAAGCACGCACACATTAGTACATGTATATATACATATACATGTATATATAACAAAAAACTCACATTATACATAAGAAATAGATCTTTTATCGTTACATAATTTTAATTTTTATTATGTCGTAATGGTATTACAATAAATGTTGTCTTTGTGTTTGGAATTATCCACATTTTACATATTACTTCTTTAACATGCCAATATAATAATTTTTTATCTTCTACAACTACAAAAATTGACAATAGGTCTGAGGAACATGGAATTTCATACAAATTATGGATAATGTTAAATTTTCGTCCTATAATATAAATGTCATTATTTCGTGTCTTTACTACCCTAACAGCAATATTTCAGCAGACTGACGGCAAACTGACGGCAGAATGAATCAGAGGTTTACAGCAGATTAGTGCCAACTGCTTGTCCATTGTGCCCGCATTCTGACGGCAAAATCTGGCAACATTATTTGACGGCAGACTGATGCCAGAAACAAAGCAGATCCTGACGTACACAGTCTAGTGACAGATTGACGGCAAAAACGTATCAGATCCTGACGTACGCAGTTTGGCGGCAGATTGACGGCAGAAATACAACAGATTCTGCAGTGCGCAGTCTGGCACCAGAATGACGGCAGAAACATAACAGATCTCACTGTTCACAGCCTGACAGCAGACTGGTGATAGAAATACAACAGATTCTACCATATTCATTTTTACATCCCCTCTCCCCCCTTCCCATTCAGTCATGCACATTACATGAAAGTAATTATTAAAAAGCAATACAATATACGAACGTAATTGTTTTTATTTATCACACAAGACAAAACGAGACAGCCAATCAGATTCACAATGGTGTTTACCGTAAATGACGGAACACGAAGGCGACGATGTATCTTCTCATAGCCTCAGGAAGTGACGACATACGGTGACTTCGAGACGATGTTGGAGTAACTGATGAAAGGGTTTGTGAACGGTGAAATGGCAATTTGATGCGATATCTGTAAATTGAAATTATATTACAGTTGCATCTTTCTAACTAGTTATGTATAAGACTAGTTATGTATAATATATGTTTAAGTAAATATATGAATTAAAAGTTACATAGTATTAATGTCACAATTTCCCACAGTAAATACAATACACGTGTCGTATTCATAGTGGCATAGCAAATTGCAGCATCGATACATTGTAACTCTTAATAATTGTTGGGATGAGACGGAAAAATCAGAGAAATCTGGATAAAAATATTTACCTGTGTCTCTTGCGTTCTTCGGTAATAGATTCGTCGATCCTCCGTAACATCCGATCCTCCAATAGAATACATTTATATATAATAAATGTTCGAGGTTTGTAATATGTGAGGGTTATCTTGCAATTAAACATTGTTAATATTATTAATATTATGTTAATATTATTAATATTATTAATATTATGTTAATATTATTAATATTAGAATGTATTCACTTACAAAAACAACGAAAGATAGAAATCCTGCAAGTAACAGACACAAATTTACAAAATTAATATTATTTAATAACACATGAGTTGCATTTTATTCTTTATATGTATGTAAAAAATATTAATACAAATACTTTGACATATTTTGAACTGTATATATTCAATTTAATTTTAACCTTTACCGAACACTTAGATTAGCAACACCTTATTAATACACACATCTTTAAATGATATTCTTTCTTGTTCGTATTTTTGAAATTTACAATACTTATTCGGCATTATCTCGTTTGTAGATTTGCAGTTTTACTAACATAAATAGTAGTAGACACATCAGGTGTCACATACGCACTACCACGCACTACTACATACGCATCGGGTATTCACATACACACTACAAACACACACCGCCGCCATGTCTTGGCGGTCTTCATGGCCGAACCGGAAAATGGGCGGGACACAGCTCTTTTGAGAAGTTAGCAATCTAGTATAGTATAGACATCGGTGGATGCTTTCCATTTATATCACTTCTGTTGAAACTTGTGTCGACTTGAGTTAGTTGGAGTCGGTAACTTCAATGTGATAAATGGAAAGCATTTGCGATGCGTAGAAGTTGTTGCGCGAAATACAAACACAGTCATTCATTATTTGTTTTGGGGAAGATTATAATAAGTAATATAAAATTTATTATAAGACATAAATATAAAGGTATATTCAAATTTTAATTATATCATGTAAAAATATTAAATCTATACACACACATATATATATATATATATGATACATATTACACAAACAAATGTAACATGTGTGGCGGTCACGCTACAGCCGGCGACCCAACATGTAATATATTTATTTGTTATAATTTCCTACAATACTTATGTAACATATATATTATAAAACGGTTATATTATTGAATAAGAAATTACAACTAATAGGTATGTTATATTGTGTTTGCTGGGATTTACTACTGTTGATTGAAGAGGTTATGTGTGCATATAACTAATAGATGGAATTTTCTGTGATAGATGGAAGAAGATAATTTGCCTAACGCAATTAATTTCTTGTTGGAAAACAATGAAAGTAGCAGCAGCAGTGATTATAATAATGATGCTATCAGTAATAGTAGTGTTTCTACAGATGAAGACCAAAATCAATTTTTAGAAAATGATTGGTTTCAAGAAGATTTACTGTTTCCCCTTCTTCAGTTATTATTAAACGGTCGTAGAAGAGAGCATGTGCAGAATTTTCTTAACGTAGTGCATGCAAAAAGTAATGTTGAATTTAGAGAAGATTTCAGATTAAGTCGTCCAACTGTATATATGTTATTAGGTAATTATTATTCATAATATTATAATGGTTTTATAATGTATTCATAATAAAGTAATATATCAAATAATTTTCATTATTTGATATTTTCAGAATCTTTAGAGACTAGCGGATTTATACCAACACATGAATTTGGGAAAGAAAAAAAACCTGCGGAATTATGTCTGCTGATGACTCTCTGGTTTTTAAATAACAAAGAACCACATTGAACCCTGTCTAATCTCTTTGATATATCGTTGTCATCTGTATTTCGCATCATACGTCGAGTTATAAATTGGCTAATAACTTTGGTTCCTGATGTCATTACATAGCCTAAAGGAAATCATATAATACGAATATCTCGTGGATTTGAAGAAGTAGCTGGAATTCGGAACTGCGTTGGAGCAATAGATGGCTCGCATATTTATATAAATAAACCCGAGGAAAATAGTAGAATATATTTTAACAGAAAACAGTGTTATTCAATTCTTTTACAGGCTGTTACTGATTGTAACACTAGATTTATTAGCGTATATTGTGGTGATCCGGGGTCGTATCATGATGTTCGAATGTTAAGAAGATCAGAACTTTTTCATTTTGCTGAACAAGAAAGAGAAAATATTTTTCCAAATAATACGTTTTTATTAGGAGATAAAGGTTATAACGGAGTAGCAAAAAAATGGATTGTCAGTCCTTTCAGAGATAATGGTAATCTTACGATTGAGCAAGAAACGTTTAATAGGAAAATATCTGTAACTCGAGTAGTTGTTGAAAAAGTTTTTGGTATTTTAAAAGGTCGATTTCGACAATTACACAAATTACCGTTACGTGATATCCCTTTTATGACTCAGATTATAGTAAGCTGTTGTGTACTTCATAATATATGTTTAGATAGTGGAGATAATGGCAATGATTTTTATGATGAAGATCTCGTTGCAGAAGAACTTAATCCGATACAAAATTATGATGAAAGAGAGGAAATGTTATACGGAGAAAATTTGGATCGTCGAACTTTGTTATTTAGAGAAATATTTCCTTGAAATATTTGCTTAGATTAATTTATATGATATGATTGTTTAAAAGTAAATGAGTACAATAACAAAAATAAAAAAATATATTCATAAAATGGCACTTGTAATCGATTAAGCACACCTCTAAAATATTCCGAACATTTTCCTTTTGCTCTAACAATCAATAAATGACCGTAAAATTCACATGACATAATAATGAGGAAATGTACGTTAAAAAGGAAGATTGTGTGTAATTTAAAAACAATAAGGAAAAATATTTATCTAATAATATTTTATTTTATATAAGAACTTAAAATTATTTTGTAATAAAATATAACATATTGAATGAGCAACTCTTTTGACTTTCATACAACTTAAAGTTTATATTAGTTTATTTTATTTTAATATTTATTTTGTAATCAGTAAACTTATAAATAATAATATATATTTTGTACTTTGTACATGTCTAAATAATATTTTAAAGCAATTATCGAAAGTGAACATAATCAACACAAAATTTCAGTCTTGTCAGCACCTTAAAATTATTTTAAACTTAATTATTATAATTCTTTAATAAATACTTTCAACGTTGGAATAGTTATAACTAATATAAATACATAAATTTTTTTAAACAAAACTAATTTTAAATTCTTTAATCACATTAAACAAAATCTTAATAATATAAAAGAATACTTTTTATCTATTCATTTAGCTTTATCAAAATTATTTTCGCACACATACGTGCAATTATTGCACTGTGTTGAATAGCAAACATTTTCAACTAAATAAGAACTGTTACATTTTTATTAATAACCCATACAGCATAGATCTCCAAGGACATTCTAAAGACATCCTGAAGACGTCTCTACGTTCCTAGAACGTTCCTAAGACGTCCTGAGGACATTCCTTGAGATTTAGTGCTGTTTGGGAACTTTTAAATTATCTTTCTGTACTATTCTTAAAAAAATTTTTTTTGTTCGAATGTTTTCAAAACATTTTACTTTCTTCTATAAGCATAATTAAATATTATTACAAGTAAATAAAAAATATCACTGTTCTTGAATATTTGGTTTAGAAAATACTGCTTCGAGATTGAATAATATTTCTTAATATATCACATTTTTCTTTTTCAGTTCTTTTCTTTCAGTTTCTTTTTCAATAGACATTTTCTCTCGATGTAGCTCTATCTTTTGCCTTAATCTTTGCTCTTCGAATAACATTATCTTCTTTTTCAAATGTACCTTTTCTCTCTTTAATTCAAGTTCTTCCGTTTTTCTTTTAGATTCCATTTCATCAAAATTTTTCCTATCTTCATATTTTTGTTGCATAAGTTGAAGATGTTGTAGCCATTGGTGTTCTAATTCTACTTTTGAACGAGCTATTTGTGAACCTGTTCCATGTTTTCTTTTGTACTGTTTTTCTTTCTGTATATTTTTCGTTACTACTCTTTTCTTCTTCCATGCTGACATTTTCTAATTCATTACTGACTACTTCACTTATATTTTGTGTTTCAGATTGATTGGATACACTATGCTCCAATATTGGTGAGTTAAAGCAATTTTCTTTATTGATATTACCATGTATATCACCTAAAATATCCATTAATCGCTTTTCAAATTCATCGAACATCTTTGGAGCATTTCCACTTCTACAATTGTGATCTTTCTTTTTATTATATGATTTTTTTAACGCACTAAATTTCCATCTAACTTGGTCACCTGTTAACTGCAGAGATGAGTTAAAAAATACATATAGTACATGTAAAGTAATAAATATAATATAATGTTTTATAAACTTACTGGTGCATTAGATAATGAGAATTCATTAAGGTCAGTAGCTATAGATTGCCAAAATCTTTTATTTTTTTTTGTATTATCCACTTCAATATTTCGAGCTTCATAAGCAGACAGAAGAGCAAAAGTAGCTTGCTTAGTCCATATAAATTTACACTCCTGCAATTCTTGCTGTAAAATTGTTGCATCCGGCCTTCTTTGTATTTGCTGTCCATTAATATAACTATTTTCTTGGGACAGATTGATAGAATCCGCTTTTTGTTGTACATTATTACAATTTATACTATTTTTATCAATATTCTTGAAAACAATTTTTCCTGCAGTTTGCAATGCTTGCAAGTCCTTCATTGAAATAGTCTACAATATTACAAAACCAAAAATTAGAAATAAATAGACAATTAAACAATTAGAAATAAATAACTTACATATACTTTTATCGAGTATTTCAATAATTCAATTTTGCTGTTATCACTATTCTAAATAATATATTTTATACAAAACAAATATAATATTAAAAAAGCATTACAAATAATTATGAAACAAATATTTGTTTTATATACCTTTATTGCCATTATTATATGAATATATTTTTCTTTTCGGTTGATACACGATTAATATACAATGTCGGTATAATCAAGACTATAGTGATTTTACATATTTATTGTACTCTAGGACTTTTTTCTTCGTCTATATTCGCAACTTCGCTCAATCCTCAGCAAAAGCAGAGTTATTCCAAGTCGACTTAAGTAACCAACACATTGCGACACAAATTAAATGGAAAGCAGAAATGACACTAGAAGTCGACTTAAGTCGACTTGTGTCACTAAATGGAAAGCACCCTGTGTTGCTGAATGAAAATACTGCGTTCTGATTGGTGCATTTCCATTCATCTTCGGAAATGTACCAATCAGAACGCGGTATTTTTATCCAGCAAGCAGTCCAACACGAAAACAAGCACCGTGTGCTGCTGGCTTTAATTTGATTGAGATGGTAAGTTAGTTTCTACGTTTTTTTATTTCTCATTACGATATCAACTATTAACTTAAATATGCAAATATATTTAATAATTAATGTAAAATTAATATATTTTACTCACATTATTTGCCATTTCACCGGTAATATTGTTGCAACTTCGTACTTACGATGTAAATGTATGTGCAATATTACATGCAAATGTATTTCATTTTAATTATTTTTCTTGTTCTGTGATTGGTCCAAGTCACTGATTCCATACGTTCCTTTTATTTAACTTACTACCGACTAAAACTAGCGGAAAGGCGATTCCGCTCGGAATCCATAATAGCATAAACGCACGAGCAGAATTTCAATCGGAAACTCGCCAGTCGGAATCTCGCGTTTCCGAGCGGAATCGTAAAAAGTTCTATAATAGGTACTTTGGTCTCATCGATAACTTCGGAAGGAACTATATAAGTAAGGTAGAATTTTGGAACGTATCATATCGGCCATTGTAATATCTATAGTCTGTTTGTCTGTTTAGATGCGCAGTTAACGAGTTGTATGATCGTGTTGAAATTATAGCTTTCACAACGGCTTTTCCAACAGTTTTGAAGGCGTATCTGATCCACGAACTTGCTCGCCGGGCTGTTCCAGCCCAGGGGAGCAAAGAAATGTCAATACGGACGGCAGTTCATAGACTTGTGCAAAATGGTCGGATCGTCCTACGCTCATTGCAAAATAAGCCCTATTCGAACGGATACGTATATAAACGTCTCAACAAGATACACGTTGCGCAGGCGAGTAAGTTACATCTGATGACCTTATTTGCAGTAAATAGAGTCACGAAATTCTTCGTGTCATGAAACCTCAAAATCGGTGTAAAACGAAACCACCATATATAATTTTACTTCAATTTTGTATTTTGATCAAGAGTGTGGCTGTAAACATATTTATTTCTATTACCAAGTGTAAGATAATATGCGCCCTAAATTAATTTATAATGGAAAGTAAGACATCTTTGTAGGGAAAATTGTAAGGATAAGACGTATCACTGTTTACTGGACAATTTGTGTAAAAAATATCGAATTTAATCACAACATTATTGCTAAATTTAGAATACTTCGTGAAAACACAGTAATCGAACAAATTAACATACTGTGATGTTAAATTACATTTCCTAATATTTCTTGTTTATTTTGATAAGGTGAGTCCCAAAATAGCCTTCTTTGCCAGAATAGTGGCAATGTATCAAGCACAAGCAGGCATCTTGGTTATTTGGGAACACATGCACGACGTATTTTTGTCGATAACATCTTAAAGAGAGTAACAAATAGTCTTGCAGCTGATTTACGAAGACGTGCAGCAAGCAGACTTGTATTTGGTGATTCTGCGCCATTTTTTGCTCTTGTCGGTGTGTCATTAGCATCAGGCACTGGTATATTAACCAAAGATAATGAGCTGGATGGAGTATGTTGGGAAATTCGAGTTGAGTTTGCATTTTTTTAATAACTAAACCAAACAAATATTATTTGTCCTTATTAATATTTTGAATGTCCTGAAGATGTAAAATATGTTTTGTAATATAATATATGGTACCTAGGAAGCAGTTTCTAAATTACGTTGGAATATGCCACAAAATGACAAGAATTATAAAATTATCTCAAATGAAGAAAATACTGTGACTTTACAAAACTTTGTGATTGGACCCATCATTGCTAAAGGTTGTTCTGCAGCTGTCTACGCAGCAAGATTTGTAGACGCTAAGGTGGAGAAAAATAGCAATTCAATCAATATTGATACTGAAGCAAAAGACAAAAATACATTCCCATTTGCTATTAAAATGATGTTCAATTATAATACAGAATCTAATGCTGCTGCTATTTTGAGGGCCATGTATAGGGAGACAGTACCTTCTAAAAATTGTTGTATAAGTAACAACATAACTCATTGGGAACGAAAATTAATAGAAAATAAAACAATATTACCATCTCATCCAAATATTGTGGCTATGTATAATGTTTTTGCTGATAAAATACCAATATTACCTGATTCTTGGGGCATGTATCCTGATGCTTTACCAACTAGAATCAATCCTCATGGATCAGGCAGGAATATGAGTTTATTTTTGTTAATGAAAAGGTTATTGTTGAATGGAACAAAATTATATTTATAATTTTATATTTCATATATATGTTACATTCTGATATATGTTATATCATTTTAGATATGATGTTACATTGAAACAATATTTGGTAAGTCGAAAGGTTGATATGCGTGTATCAATATTGTTACTTGCTCAGCTATTGGAAGCGATAGCTCATATGAATGTGAATGGCATAGTGCATCGGTAAGAAAATAATTACTTGTTCATCTTATATGTTATATATATGGTAACATCGACAAGTTGAAAAGTAAGAATATATTAGTGTATACAATGATATCAATTTTATATTTTATCTTTTATAATATTTATGAAATAGAGATCTGAAAAGTGACAATATTTTACTCGATTTATCGGAAGAAACTGATAATTGCCCATCTCTGGTTGTAACGGATTTTGGCTGCTGTTTGGCTGATAAGGATTATGGACTATATTTGCCTTATAACACTCATGATATCGATAAAGGTGGCAATGTTGCATTAATGGCACCGGAAGTAATAACAGCAATACCGGGACCTTTCACTAAAATAAATTACACAAAAGCTGATTTATGGACAGTGGGCACCATAGCATACGAGATATTTGGCACCAAAAACCCATTCTATAGTGAAAATGGTGAAGAAGTTTTAAAAAATTATAGTTATACCGAAAGTGAACTTCCTATGTTACCTGAGAATATGCCACCTATTATTAATGCCGTTATAAAAAATGCATTGTCAAGAAGTTTATATAAGGTTTGTAGAGTAAGAGAAGTAAAGTTAGAAAAGTATATTCATAAACAGTTAAAACTATATTCTTGAAATTAAGTGATAATAAAATATTTGCTTGTATATATGTATGCAGCGACTTGATACACAACTTGCGGCGACCATAATGCAACTTTATCTATGGGCACCTAGTTCGTGGCTAAAAAATGTGGTTCAATTACCAACTAGCAATGAGGTAACATATATAGCGAATAATTTTAATATATTTAAAAAGGACCTAAATAAGATATGAATCTGAATTTTGATATATTTTTGTGATAGATTATGCAATGGCTTTTGTGTTTGACTACAAAGATTCTTTGTGAAGGACGAAGTGCAGATTTTTCTTCATCACATGGGTTACTCAGCAATTCAGAATATATTGATGAAAGTAATACATATAAACAAATGAATTCAACACATCCTTATGGAAGACGCACAATGCCAGAATATCAATTAATTGCTAGCTTTCTTAGCAGGATAACACTTGGTAATATTAGAAACGCATTAAAATGGATAAAACAAAATGTATAATTATGAATATATATAATGTATGATTACGAGCGATGTACAATTAAGAACGATACAAATTTATAGTTATATATTATATATTTCGAGAAAGATAAAAGATAATTAAAATTTTACATGGGTAGTTATTTATTTACGGAATATTGACTAATGACTCAAAATAATGAGAATATGCAATTTCGAGAAGATTGGCAAAGTTTATTCTCTATTTAGTATAACTTTATTATTATTATTATTATTGTTTCCGTATTTAATTCTCGGTATTTTATTTTCATAAGTTGTCAAATATAAAAAGATAAATTATTTCGAAGAACATATATAAATAAATATGTAAGTACGTATATAAATAAATATAATGTAAATTGATCTCAAAGAAATACTGGCCAGCATAAATCCTCTTGTTTAATGCCTTATAATTAAAGGAAAGTCGATGTTGTTTTTATGTTCTTTTTATAAATTTAATTTGAATATCATGCCTAATTTATTTCAATTCATTGGCAATTGGTAATCAGGAAAAGAGTAAGGAAAAAAGAAATATGACAGAAAAAATTAGATCATTAATATTAAAATAAAATGTGATATTTTAACACACAATATAATACATGAAAGTCTAAGAGTGCCGTTCTATATAGAACGGAGAAGCAGAACGGAAAAAGTCTAGTGGGGATTAACTAATGAGAATAATTATTGTCAGAGATTTCTTCTATGGCTGTGTTCTGATAGAGCACTAGATATACAAGGTCTGCCAAAAGTTCCGGAACGGCTAATTATTTAAAAAAATAATTGTTTAAAACAATGTTTGAAACAAGAGTTGTAGGACTTAAAAAAAGCTATCAGATATTGATAATTGTTTGACCTTGGAATGACCTTGAGAAATGTTATCAAGGTCGACAAAAATCTTAAATGGAAACTCGAATTTTTTATTACACCGTTTTTTTCCACTAATTAATTTGAACAACTTGTTTGAAACATTTTTTTATTTGCCTAATATTTTTTTAGATATTTAAGGATAACTTGGTAACTTTTTTAATATTTAACTTGCGATATCTCGCTAACCGTTTGTCGGGATAAAAAAATGTTACTAGACTTTTCTATTCTACTTGGTCTCAAGAATATATTACAATAGCGCCTTGACTTTTGTTAATTTGATGATTTTGAAATTTCGGAAGATCGATAAATTAACAAAAAATAGAGCATTATTGTACCAATATATTTTTGAGATCAAATAGAATAAAAAATTTTAGTACCATTTTTTATCCCGACAAACAGCGAGGTATCGTAAGTTAAATATTGAGAAAGTTACCAAGTTATCCTTAAATATCTCAAAAAATATTGGGCAAATAATAAAATGTTTCAGACAAAAGTTGTTCAAATTAATTAGTGGAAAAAGATGGTGTAATAAAAAATTCGAGTTTCTATTTAAAATTTTTATGTCGACCTTGATAACGTTTCTCAAGGTCATTCCAAGGTCAAACAATTATCAATATCTGATAGCTTTTTTTAAGCCCTACAACTCTTGTTTCAAACATTGTTTCAAACAATCATTATTTTTTGAAATAATTAGCCGTTCCGGAACTTTTGGCAGATCTTGTACAGGTATTCGCATTAAAATCAAGAGACACGGCAGTGTCTCGCGCCAAGTGCACGCGAGAGCGACGCGACGTGCACGGGCCGCGAGACCGGCCGGATATCTTTACACGAAACACTTAAGGCTCGTCTACATTAGCTGTAAGAGTAAGGCTGTAAGGCTGTAACGTAAGCTGTCAGCGAATGAAAATATTTCATTTCGTGTCTTGCAACCTTACAGCCTTACTCTTACAGCTAATGTAGACGAGCCTTTAAGGTCATTCTACAATACGTGTCGTAAGTTGTAAGCCGTAAGAATTGGCGAATCACAGTCGATTATTACAAAAATAATCGGCTATAATTGGTCAGTTCTTACGGCTTACAACTTACGACACGTATTGTAGAAGACCTTTAGTTGATCGGAGGCAAGATTGGGAGCTTTCCGGCAAGGAGACACAAATAGACACTGTGTCACACTGTGTAAGAGCCAGCGGCACACGGTGCTTGTTTTCGTGCTGGATTGCTTGCTAGATGAAAATACTGCGTTCTGATTGGTGCATTTCCATCCATTTTCGGAAATGTACCAATCACAACGTAATATTTTCATCCAGCAAGCAATCCAGCACGAAAACAAGCACTGTGTGCCGCTGACTTAACACAATGTCTGAGTGCTTAATGGAACGCTTTTTGATTCTCGATACAGTCACTAGTTGGTGCTAACTGAAGTTTGGTTGCTTTATTCTCGAACATAACCTTTAATTTACAGATTAATATTTGTCAAATAAAGAAGTCCGGAAAAATTACATAAAATAGGACAACAGTATAAGTATTCCAGGTTCATTAAGAATAGACACATAGCTTCAGGTACATACGCCTGAAAGCATACTTTTCCACCAGCCGGTAGTAGTTTAAAAAAATGAGTATTTGCAGTACTTATTAAAATATAGTATCTGTTAATTTAAAAAAAAAGAAGGCAATTTGCATTTTTACATAACGGTAAATTTCATTACAACGTTAATAATGTATTCATTAATTAAATGTTTTAAAAATAACTTTAAAATTGATATAAATATAATCTTAATACTAACTTTCTTAATGTTAACAATTTATAAACAGATGGATCGGCTAGAGATGAAACAATTAATAAAAACGTTCAGTACTTCGAATAGTGATGAATCAAACACTACTATATTCCAAAGCAGTAATGACAATAGCTTGACATCAACAAGTATTGAAGAGGAAAATGAAGATGCCTTATTGTTTCTTTTGATACACTACTTAATGAATACTAGAAGAAGACATCGTATTGAAAATTATCTACAAATCGTTGATTTGTGGACAGATATAGAATTCAAAGAACATTTACGGTTAACTCGACATACACCTTTAATTTTAATGGAGGAGTTAGAATTATCAGAATATATTCCATCACATTCTTTTGGCGTAAGACCGATATCAGCAAAACTAAGTTTTTTACTGTTTTTATAGTACATAGCTAACACAGAACCATTACGAACTATATCTGACAGATTTAATATTTCAATCTCTTCTGTTTTTCGGGTTCTTCGACAAGTTGTAGCTTGGCTTTTAACAAAACTAGATGTGGTCATTAAATGGCCATAAGAACACGAAGTTATGATTACATGCGAAAAATTTAGTACAAAACGAGGGATGCATAACGTTTTAGGCGCAATAGATAGTACTCACATTCAAATTATAAAACCTACTTCTAATGCACGAAATTATTGTAATCGGAAAAAATTTTTTTCTATAAATTTACAAGCCGTTGTAGATGCAGATATGCGTTTTAATAATATATATTGCGGTTAACCTGGTTCTCTGCACGATACACGGGTATTCAGGAGATTACTTTTATATGAAACAGCTACTGTAGATAAAAGTTTATTATTTCCTAATCATACATTTCTGTTAGGTGATTCGTTATATCCGTGCTTATCATGGCTTGTTCCACCCTTTCGGGATAATGGACATCTAACGCCTCAACAAACATAATTCAATTTTATGCATTCATCTATACGAATAATCGTTGAAAAAGCATTTGGACAATTGAAAGGACGTTTCCGTCGTAATAAAATTTTTTACAGAATACCGCGACATGACGTTCACTACTAATACAGTGATTGCAGCTGACATACTCCATAATTATTGCATTGATAACAATGATATTTATGATTTTTCCGAATATAATGACATTGATTGTATAAATGTATATAATAATGAACTTAATATTCCTAATTATGAAGTAGGAGTAGATCGCAGAATGTGCTTATTCCCCAGATAGCCAAGCCTGCGCGAGCAAATCTCGAACGGAGTTTAACCTCAACTGTTGATCGCAAATAGGCACCAAATTTAAAGCAAGATTTATTATATCAAATTCTGCTGTTAAACTGCGGTCAAATACGCGACAAACCTTGACGTAAAGCATTTGATACAAATTTGCAGCAAACAACACTCAAACCTTGCGCGCATAACTTGGCAGCAAGTTGGCGGCAACACCGGAGCAGCATCTTGAACTCAAGACTTGAGTGCAAGTTGACAGCAAATTCGCAGCAACGTTTGCACAAAAACAGCTGATCGCTTTAAATGGCGCGCATGGCGTATATAACCTCAGTCGTTAGGATAGAATTGGTATTTATGAATAAACAAGTTAGAACCGACGTTTGTGAGAAGTAGACAAGAAATGTATATTTTATTTTGTAAAAATATGAAATACATATTTTATATAAATAATGTTTGCGATGTAACATAAATCTTGTCAAAAAAGATTTTAAATGGACGTTGCGAATGCACCTTTTATATTGTCGCCTTGCTCCCGTTAAGCCCCTTGCACAATGCCAGGCAACAGGCAATAAGAATAAAAATAGACCAATCACAAAAGATTATTCTTGTAATAGTCGATTGTGATTGGTCTATTTTTATTCTTGTTGCCTGTTGCCTGGTATTGTGCAGAGGACTTTACAGTGCAAAGGACTTTACAGGACTTAGCGCTTTGTATCTTTCTGGACAACATATATGTGTAAAACCGGGACATAAGAAGCCTTTTAAACGTCTTTGAATCGTTTTAAAAACATCATGCAAAGAGACGCCTTTAAAATGTCTAAAATAGAATCTACATTGGTCGTATCGTAGTATCGCAGCGTTGTAACAAACATTACAACGCTGCGACACTATGATACGACCAATGTAGATCCTGCGTAAGGAAATGAACCAGTCTTTCATTTCAAGCGTGGTGATAGAAATGAGAATTTTGATTGATTTATTTCCTTATATATTATTTATTATGCCTATGCAAAAGTGCGTGCTTCCCGCTTAACTCGTTATTGAAGTTAACGACGGTTTCATTATTGTTGCGCAGCGTTTCTACGTATACAAAAGATACATAACGATAACGAAACTGTCGTTAACTCTAGTAACAAAATCGCACTACTGCATGGCAAGCGCTTCCTTCTACGTCGCGATTTCCGCTGCACGCTCCTTGATCGTCTGCAAACAAACACGGACGAATATATCAGGTGTAGTAAAAAGAAATCCATTATTTTTCCAATAGATGGCTTTAGTTATCTGTATCTCGCGTTGTATAAGTCCGATCGGGTTCCACTAGATGGCGTTAGAAAGATGAGATTTCGTACTAACTTTTCTGACAGTTTTGTGATTAGTTGACTCAGTTTTGTTTGAGCGCGCATCAAAGATGGACACTAGCAAAGAGAAAATACGCTATATTTTACAGCTTTTCTTCGATAAAGGCGGAAACGCAAACCAGGCGGCTGAAAATGTGAATAGTGTTTATGGTCCTGATACTGTAACAGCCAATCACGCGCAATTTTGGTTTCGTCGATTCCGTTCCGGTAATTTCGATGTCAAAGATGCACCACGCACTGGAAGGCCAATTGTCGAAAATATCGATAAAATCATGGACATTGTCGAGTCCGACCGTCATGTAAGCACTGTTTCGATTGCCTAAGAGCTAAAGATTGCACAAAAAATCGTTTAGAACCATTTGAATAAGGCTGGATACAAAAAGAAGCTCGATGTATGGGTTAACGCAAAAAAACCTCATGGACCGAATTTCCATCTGCGAATCGCTGCTGAATCGCAACAAAATCGACCCATTTCTGAAGCGGTTGGTCACTGGTGATGAAAAGTGGATCACTTATGACAACGTCAAGCGAAAACGGTCGTGGTCGAATCGCGATGAGCCGGCGGAAACGGTGGCCAAGCCAGGATTGACGGCCAGGAAGATTTTGCTGTGTGTTTGGTTGGATTGGCAGGGAATTATCTACTATGAGCTGCTCCCCTACGGCAAAACTCTTAACTCGGAACTGTACTGTCAACAATTGGACCGTCTGAAGGAAGCAATCGCCCAGAAGCGGCCAGCTTTGGCCAATAGGAGAGGAATTGTGTTCCATCAGGACAACGCCAGGCCACACACATCGATAGTGACTCGCCAGAAGCTCCGGGAGCTTGGTTGGGAGGTTCTTATGCATCCACCTTATAGTTCGGACCTGGCACCAAGTGATTATCATCTGTTCCTGTCCATGGCGAACAATTTTGCTGGTGAAAAATTCGCTTCAAGAGGATTGTGAAAATCGACTGTCTCAATTTTTGGCCAATAGGGACGAGGGCTTCTATGAGAGAGACATAATGAAATTACCTTCAAAATGGCAACAAGTTATCGAACAAAACGGCGCATATTTGACCTAAATCGGATCATTTTAATTGTGGTAATTAAAGTCTTCAATTTCATGCAAAAATAATGGATTTCTTTTTACTACACCTGATATAACAGAATTAGAAGAATTTACAATATACATAGATAATACAATAGAATTAGAAAAATTAGAAATTAGAAAAATAAAATTATACGATTTCACAGGTTTTTAGTTTTTTTTTTTTTTTAAGTGGGGAAATGCCTACGCACATCCCCGGCCGTAGATGCAGAAGCGACCGGAGATAGTGTGGGACTCGCACCCACTAAAACCCCACTGCCCATCGGTCCTTATATGACGGGACTCGGCATCATTTAACCATATGCTGCAAAAAACAAAGAGACAATAAATTTGCGGATTAATATTCATGCGTATTAGTACTAGTAAAGAGAATATTCGTTATACAGCTTACTTCTCTATTCCATATGTATTAAAGCGGCGACGATGTATTTGAATGATTGTATGTCCTCTTCTTCGGTACTGCTGTCGTCTGACGATGTTTTTTCGAACAGAGGCACCCTGTAAACTTTTAATTTGACTTGATTAATATTAATTACATGCCTATCGCTACTTATGTTACTACATTGATATACATGAAACGCTGAAGATGGCAGGCCAACGTTAAAAGCATCATCCATCTCCAAAAATCGCTTTACAATCAAAGAGTAAGAATCTGTGTCAGCAATTACGTCAACGACAATACAGATCGATCCATTCCGCAGAATGCAACAATTGCCTCGCATATGAGTACCTAGGCATATACCGAGCTTTTCTTTTACATCATCGTGGTCATACATCTTTTTTTCTTTTTTTTTTGTTCATGCAGGAGAAATCCATCATGGATACCCCCGTCCCCTTGAGGAGGGGCGGGGGTTATGTCGGACTCTTACCGACTAAAACCGCTGCGGGATGTCTACCTGTCGGACCGTGAGGAGGGGAGTTAGGGGAACTGTTCCCGCATTCCCTCCCCAACCCCCCGGCTCCAGGGCTCTAATCCAAGAGCCCCTCGCCTCCTTGAACCGCACTCCCCTTCCCTGTTCGAGGAATTAGTGGGAGAGATGTAGTCCCCGGCGGGTAACCACGCCGGTTGGCCTTCTGGTGTTACCTTGGAGGAAGGGGATCCACCCTTCCTCCTTATACCCCCCTTCCTAAAGGGAGAGGGGGGATTTTTGGGGAGGTGGGCCCGACCCCAATCGGATTCCCCACCTCCCCTTCTCCTCCCTATCCGATCACTCGGGAGAACGGGAGGTCTCCCTCCCGCTCCCCTCCGAGTGGCGGAGCCTGGCCCGAGATGGCCGAGGGAGCCGCCGGCCCGTGTAGGCCAACGGCCTCTCCTCGTCCGATGCCACCTCGGGCCCGCTGTTAATACCCCCCCCCCCCACCCGGGGGGCGCCGACCCCGCCGTCCTCTGCGACGGCGTTTGCCAGGCCGGCGCCTCCATTCGGCGGCCTCCTTCTGGGAGATTATCTCCCCGCAGAAGGAGGCCGCCGCATCCAACGCCTTCTCGCTCCCGCACATGGCTTGCACCAGGTGCGGGAGCGAGAGCTCCCCGTCGCGGCAATCCACCGCCCCGAGCAGGACCCGGCGCTGCTCATCCCATGCTGCACAGGCAGCTAGAGTATGCAGCGTCGTGTCCTCTTGCTCGGGGCAGTGGTGGCACCGAGCGGTCGGGCTCCTTCTTTATCCGGTGCAGGTATCTCCCGAAGCACCCATGCCCGGTCAATAGCTGCACCAGGTGGAAGGACATTCCACGCCCCCTCCTATCATTTCTGACAGACAGGGAGTGGTCATACATCTTATCACCCATGCTCTAAGTGCAAAGTTAATGGCATGCAGATCGATGGTCGCAATGTATTTCATGGTGTCAAACATCTTCTTCGTACGGATGAAGATTATAGATTGTGTCGTGATGAAAATCATCACAAAGAGGGCACAAGTCCGTTAGCAGTTTTACCTATGGGGATGGTTTCGCAGGTCCCCTTTGAATATATGCATTTAATATACTTAGGTGTAGTAAAAAAATTATTGTCTGCTTGGGTACATGGGAAATACTCATGGATGTCGAAACTGTGTGGAAGATCGATTTCAAGAATTAGTGATCGTTTAAAAATGTTGACACAATATTGTCTTGCCGAGTTTGCAAGACGCCCTAGATCTCTAGATATTTTTTCAAAGTATAAAGCAATAGAATTTCGCCAGTTTCTTCTGTATATAGGACCAGTTGTAATGTATGGAATATTAGATGACCACCTCTATAAGCACTTCTTGCTTCTACATGGTGCTATAAGAATCTTGCTTTTAAAATCTCCATCAAAAAAACAGCTGAGGTTCGCGGAACTTGCACTGGAAAAATTTGTATTGCGTAGTAATACTTTATATGGTTCTAATTTCATCAGTTATAATATTCACAGTCTGCTTCACCTTACTAATGACGTAAGACGCCTTAGTAATTTAGAATCGTTCTCCGCTTTTCCTTATGAAAATAATATGTCTATTTTTAGAAAGTATTGCAGGAAACCGGGTCAGCCTTTACAGCAATTTTTTAATCGAATGACAGAGTTACAACTTCATGGGCGAGACGATAATCGCGATATCGATATATCTGTTCGCGTATCAATACCACGTAGTAATAGCAACACTAGTGTCCATTATTCAAAATTAAAGAGCAGGTGCATCAGCTACGAAGGCTCTTAATCTAACTGGTATTAAAGCACCGTGAAAATTTACACCTTCATTACAAATAGCTGTTATATCGACAATAAATTTTTCAAAAAAAGCATTAGCATTATTAGGCTTTTGTGCACCTTTATATATTCCAACAACGATGGGTTTTGAATTTTGTAAATTTGATATTCTACACTGAATCGGCCAAATCTGAATTGTACCTGATCTATCTAATGTACATCCGTCAGTACTAAAATCGAGTTCTAATTTCCTAATATCAGATGCACATTGAACATTAGAAAGATATTCTACAATTGCTACTTCCACATTGAAATGTATATATTTCCCTGGCTCAACAGTGCATACAACGACACGATGCCTTGGTGTGTTCAGTAAGGTTCTTACGTCTTTGGGCAAATGAGACAAACAAGTATGTGTTCTCAAAACAGATAATATTCTATTTCCTTGGCTATGCGTCAAATTGCAATCAACAAATAAAGAAGCTAAATTTTCAGTAAAGGATGGTTCTGACAAACTACTAAAACATGAAGACAATACACAAGAACCATCTGAAGAGATGGAAGATGAATGTGATGCTCTATCATCTTCTACGTTTGCACTGCTTGTGCTGGCAATATTTTCGTTAACGGAAGGCAAGTTATTAAAATAAGTATTAGGTGCGCAACTAAGTTCTCGCTGTTTTTTTGATGAAAATGCAACTTTATTGTGAAAAAATGGTTACAAATGAATCATTCAAAATATTGCCCATCGCTAGCGACAACTTTTTCCCATCTTTCTAGCAGAGCTCGAATACCGTCACGGTAGAAGTGTTCGTCTTTTGAGGCTATCCACGAATCAAGCCATTTTGAGATGTCTTCATATGAGCGGAACTGCTGATTAGTCAGACCATGTGCCATCGAACGGAACATGTAATAATCGGACGGCGCAATATCTGGGGAATATGGCGGGACTTCCCATTTGAGCGTTTCTAAGTAGGTTTTAACGGGTTTGGCAACGTGAGGCCGAGCGTTGTCATGCTGTAGAATCACTTTTTCGTGCCTCTGCTCGTATTGTGGCCGCTTTTCGCGCAGTGCTCGGCTCAATCGCATCAATTGAGTTCGATACCGTGATGGTTTCGTTCGGTTTCAACAGCTCATAATAAATAACACCGCCCTGGTCCCACCAAATACACAGCAAAACCTTCGCAGCGTGAATATTCGGCCGAGCCGACGACGTAGAAGCATGACCGAGCAGTCCCCATGATTTTGTTCTCTTTGGGTTGCTGTAATGAATCCATTTTTCATCACCCGTAACGATGCGATGAAGAAAACCCTTCCTTTTTTGCCGCTGGAGCAGTTCACAGGCGAAAAACGACGCTCAACGTCTCTTGGCTTCAAATCATAAGGAACCCAAGTTCCTTGTTTTTGAATCATTCCCAACGCATGCAATCGCTTGGAAATGGCTTGGCGGGTAACTCCTAATGCTGAAGCAAGCTCTTTTTGCGTTTGGCACGGATCCTCATCGAGCAATGCCTCCAATTCAGCGTCTTCGAAGGTTTTTGGCCTTCCTTCACGCGAACGGTCGTCAACATCGAAATCACCGTCTTTGAAGCGACGGAACCAATCACGGCACGTTGTTTCACTTAGAGCAGCATCTCCGTAAACTTTTTGGAGTTCTCGATGCGCTTCAGCCGCCGTTTTCTTCGAATGAAAGAAGAAAAGCAACACTTCCCGCAAATGACGATCATTTGGCACAAAATCAGACATTTTCACACAACCAAAAGTATATGACGCAAAAACAAAATCACTAATGTGTCAAAGCGGTTTGTTTACCATAT